>NW_028229517.1:2850375-3025971 GCF_053477565.2 Lygodium microphyllum
TGTTTTATATGATTTGGATACCTCATTTAGCACACATAGCAGATTGTTTATATCAGCTGCTTCGAAAGGGGCAGAAATTCTATTGGGATGAGAGCCACACTAGAGCCATGCGGAAATTGAAGAAGTTATTGCAGAATGCTCCTACTCTCAGGAAAGCGGATTATAATTGTGGAAAGCCTATTGTATTGACAGTTGACACTAGTCCAATTGGCATAGGTTGGGCTGTGGGGCAAGATGATGTAGATGGAAATAGGTATGCTATTCGATTTGGGGCGAAAGTCCTAAACGAAAGACAGAGGAGATATCCACAAATCAAGAGGGAGTTATTGGGGATTGTTACGGCTCTCAAATGTGACAAGGAGTACTTTATTGGAGTTTCAGTTGTGGTAGAGACAGATTGCTTGCCATTGATTGGTATGATTACGAGTTGCTCTACTCCGGATATAGCCATGTTGAGATGGATTGCATACATCAAGTCATTAAATCCGGAATTTAAACACATAGCAGGGAAGGATAATCTAGTAGCAGATATGCTGTCTAGAGCCAGATATGATGATGAGGAGACTCTACTTGCAGAAGAGGATGATGCAGAAATTTCAGCCACTATGGTTGATCATGTTTGTCATGTCTATGATATTGTGGCTTTCATAGAAGAACTCTATGTTGGAGATTGGTTGCAGATTGGCAGGTACCTTAGTACACTGAGCAAAAGAGATGAATGGACAGATGAAGAGTTCAAGAAGATCAGAAGGAAAGCCTATGGTTATTTTCTCAAGGACCGATTTCTTTGGAAGCATCCGAAGAAAAGAGGCGGATTACCTTTGCGGGTTGTCTGCGATAGAGAGACACAGTTACAGGTGATGAGGGAGTTTCATGAGAGTCCTTGGGCTGGTCATAGAGAAGTGTGGGCTACTTATGAGAAAATCAAGGAGAAATATTGGTGGAAAGGCATGTATAGAGATGTTTCTCACTTTGTTGAGACTTGCAGAGACTGCCAGATGTATTCGGTAGTGCGTCATCGAGATGAGCTTCATCCGACCTATCCGCTATGCATTCATTATAAGTGGGTAGTTGATTTGGTTACTATGCCTATGGGTCTATGGCAGATGAGATACATTGTTTTGGCTAGAGAGGATCTTACCAATCATGTTGAGGGCAGATCTTTGAGAACAAAGACCACTGGTGCAATGTGTAAAATCTTATTGGAAGAAATTTTCTGTAGGTATGGTTGTGTGGGTAAGATCACTGCAGATCGCGGTGAATTGGATGCAGATGAAGCTAGGGAGTTTTTCTCTCAGCTAGGAATCAAGTTGGTTCTAACTACATCATATAATCCAGAGGAAAATGGAAAGAGTGAAAGAGGGCATCCGCCGATAGTGAAAGCATTAGCCAAAGCATGCAGAGGACGGATTGGAGAATGGCCGAGACTTCTACCATTTGCTTTGTGGGCTGATCGTACGACTCATAGTGTTACCACAGGATATATGCCTGCAGAGTTGATGTATGGTCAGAAACATGTTATGCCGACTGAGACTTGTGCTTTGACTTGGTCAGTTTTACCTTGGCACGAGGATTTGACGAGAGGAGCTCTTAGCTCTTCGGATTCGACAGTTGGAGAGGAGACCAGAGGATATTCAGCTAGCTATTGACAGGTTGAAGGTTTCCAGACTAAGAAATAAAGACAGGTTTGACAGCAGGCATCGCTTGCGGCCTAGAGCAATAGAAGAGGGATATTGGGTATTAGCCTTTGATAGCAGCTTTGAAAATCAGCATACTGCACTTCGGAAGATGGTGAAAAGATGGTTTGGGCCGTACATAGTCAGACATGTCTTTGAAAATGCAACATATGAGTTGACAGAATTGGATGGGACAGTGCTTAGAGTGCCTATTGCTGGAAAAAGAATCAAGATTTTCAAGAAAGGAGATGATGAAGATTATGCATTGGAAGAATTTTCAAGAGAAGAGCAACGAGAAGAAACTCCAATGAAAGAGACAGATGATATGACATATAATCTTGTTGATGTACCGGAAATGCATAATGAAGAGATTGATCTGTTTGTGGATCTTGATGATAATGATCGTGGGTAGTTGGCCCATCCGGAGGATGTGCAGGATTAGAGGGGGTGGATGTCGTATTGCTGCGCATTCGAAGTGTGAAAACCACCCAAAAGTTGTGTGTGTGATTTGATACTTTGTACATACTTAGTTGTTGTGTTTACATTTATTTTCTGCGTATGAGTATAGTGGGGAGAAGTTTGGAGGCATAATGGTGAGCATGAAGGGTTTCTTTCAGTCTATGTTGAGCAGGGTCAAGGAGAGAAGACATTACAACTATACAAACAGATGCAACAAGAGGGCCTGGCACTTGATCATCTTATATTTACATGTATACTTACTTCTTGTATCCATGTATGGGAAGTGTGGAAGCATTGCAGAAGCAGAAAAAGTTTTTGATAGGTTGGTACAGCATGATGTTGCATGCTGTGGACTGCTTGCATTGCTGCGTATGCACAGGAGGGCAACAATTTGGCAAGTTTACAGACATTTGAGAAAATGCAGTTGGCAGGCACCAAACCTAATGAAATTACATTTCTTTCAGTTCTCTCTGCTTGCAATCATGCTGGCTTCTCTGACAAAGGTGTTGAACTATTAGGTTTGATAAACAAGGACTATGGTTTATCTCCAAGTCTGGAGCATTATATTATTGTCATATATCTTCTTGGCCGTGTTGGAAAATTTGAAGAGCTTGAGAAAGTTCTGTTTAACATGTCAGTTCAGGCTGATTGGGCTACTTGGATGTCTATATTGGCTGCATGTCGTACATATGGCAAATTGGATCTGGCTAAGAAAGCTTTCGATCATGCAGTGCATTTGGAACCCAAAGAGGCAGTTGCATATGCCCTAATGTCAGAGATATTTATTAATGCTGGATTGCAGTTCTGTGAAGAGGAGGTTGAAAACTTAAGACTTGTGGAGGGTGCCCTGTCGTTTCTAATCAGATGTTCCTCAGTTGTGGTGTGTCAGAGCTATGGATCTGCAGCGCTTAGGGAGCTGGCCAGATGCCCAATAAGTTTCTGATAGGCTACCTGCTCTTATTACAGCATATGCTGAAATTGGCCCGCTTTCCTGGGGAAAAAGAGGTTGTTTTTGAGGAAAAATGAAAAAGCATCAATCCCTCGGTATTCTGCGGCTGCTACGGCTCAGAAGAAAAATCTCGACCAATAACAATTAGGAGATTCATGGTAAGACTAGACGCCATCAACGTTCCCTCCAGAGCTTCTCGCAGCTGACGCTTCACACTTTCTCTACTTCTCAAAGCCCACTGATTCCCGTTTCTTCTGTCTCGAATTCTACCAATTACTATACCTGTTTGGAATAATAGGGAGGGCTGCTTTTCTGGTTCAGGAGGGGCTGTGTTGTAGGCCGCTTGGGGGGCGACGGAAGAAAAGCCGGAGTGAGAGACAGGCAGGAGCTTCTTCTGCTCGTCTCCGCAAGTACAAAACGAATCCTATGTCGGAATCCACGCTCGATATGTGGCGAATCTGATCTGCATTGAGCTGGCGAATCTGATCTGCATCGAGCACATCCGAGTTTTGTCGATGATGATAACTGTGATGTTTCTCGTGGCTTGACAATCCTGACATGGATTGAGGCTTGTCAAGGTGCAAGAGATTAATCAATTGGGTCTCCATATCATGTACCAATGGAGGAGAATTAATTTCTTTGAAGAGAAGATTGCAGGGGCTTCTACAGCTCAAGGAGAACATTGTTGTGTAATAAGCAGGCGAAACTGCTGGTGGAGCAGGTCGCGGACCTGCATAAAAAGGAGCATCTACTCCTTCAGGAGAACAAATTACTGAAATCTCAGCTTTCTGAGATGTCGGTGATGCAAGCATACAGTGTAATTAGAACCCAAGACATTCAGGACACATCAAGTGTGAAATCTTCAAAGCTTGCAGCAGCTGAGGCGTCATCTTGAAGGCTAGCAGCTACTGGATCTATGCAGCAGAATGATTCCAGCATAACAGCTGCTGAAACCACCTTACAGCTTGGATATTATACGGACTGACAACCACCAAACTCCTTTCCCATCCATCATCTGATCACGAAAGCCTGAACGAACCTTACCAGTTTGGATGAGATGTTGCAGTGGCCTTGCTAATATACATATGGATGGAAATTTGTACTGTGAAAGGCCTTTGCCATGGTGGATACATTAAAAGTACATCAGTCCACTGATATTAAATATAGACTGTTAAAACAAAAAGTCATCTTCTATCAAATATACCTCAGACTTTCACAGGTCACAATGCCTACCACTCAAAAGCAAACAGCAGACAACAAAGAATGAATTGTCCTCGCCACTGAGATCGATGATGGGACATTTCTTTACATGTCAAAAGAAACAACCACTATTTGAGATGTGACGTCTAAAGAGTGCAGAGGTAAGAGGAAATGCATCAGTAAATATTGACCAGGCAGAGACTCTGCTTTTGAAGGGAGATTTACAGTAACAACCCATCATAACAACATATTATCACCTATTCATCCTATTCAGCTTGGAGTAGCCCTGAAAACTTGATGTTGAGCTCACTGTAAAAGAGAGGCATCTACCATCAGTGGACTACAAGAATGTTATTGGTGCACTTTACTTGTATGACATGCTGAAGCCAAAACAGAATTTATTGATTGAATTCTGAAATTATTGTATGGCTATTAAAAATATATGACTCAGAGTTGAATGCTAGAACCATCTCTGACATTGGATTATTCATTTGATTGATCTTCCATCTTGACATATATCAAGGTCTTCTGAAGACGCAACTTTGCTTTCACAAACCCTTCAATAGCGCCCTTGAAAGTGGCGGGGAATATTGCTATCCAATGCTCAGGGGTTCTGGCATTGTTAGCCACACATGCTACCATAAACTCTGCTACATGAAGATCGGGGTCTTCATTGTACTCTCCCTTAAAAACTGGCAATGGAACTACATTCGTTGTCCTGTCATCAATATTTCCAGGATGGATCTGGCTTGGAAGTGGACCTCCAGCAGGAGGAGGAAGGGCTTGATGTGCCATTGGGACTTTTGTAAAGAGTTCCGCAAGGGCGTCAAAGGCGGCTTCTGCTGCGAGCTCATTCTTAGCCTTGATTTTTGCTTTCTCTCTTCTCACGTACCTCTGGACTCGTTCTAACACTTGCCTCTTTATTGGGGTTGGCTCCACTATGTTGTTAGTGCTCCACAGAGGGTTAATAGAAGGCTTCAGTCTCTGGAGGAATGTCTTGCCAACATTTCTTCCACTTCTTCCTTTTCAACATCTCTGAATTCTGCTTTCATGCCACTGCACAGAGGAAGGTATTCGGTTCTGAATGTGTCAAAATGCATACGTCTAAGCATTGTGGTGGTGCCATCATCATAGTAATGTCAACTTCTGATGGTTTCAAAAGTGTATGTTGTAAAGAACACTCTGTCTACCAACTTCCAGTGGGTTGCTAATTGAACAAACAGAAGATTATCAGTGCACCAAGAATCCCATGTATCTTGCTGTTGAGCATCCACGAACAAATTCCAACTCTTTTCCTTCTTATCCTTGTGCACCTCTACAGACCAAGACTCCTGAAGCTTCTTCACAATCTCCCACTTGATGATGTCTGGAAACTTCTCAATGAATGCCAAATCTTCCATGGATGGTCATTCTCTCTGTTTCTGCTCTTCAGTTTGTTCCCAAACAGTTTGCCACCAAGATGCAAGTTTCTGCTGCTTCAACAGGAAGAGGAAACTGTCCACCACATAGAGCATGCATCATGATGGTGATGTGTTTCCGCCATTGTGGGATGAACTTCTTGTGGAAAGTGGCTTTGATTATGAGAAATTCCAACTCTTTAGTGGAAGAAGGAACTTTACATTGAATTCTTCTCTTCTTGGCAATGCCATTTCCTTCATTTTCAGCTTCTTTTGGGTCTTGTTGATGGCAAGGTTCCCCGGCTGTGCACCAAAAACATGGAGCCCCAAGAGGAACACCAAGGAAAAGGGAATTCTCTTGCAAGAAAATCTATCTTGTAACATCAACAAGCTTTTTTATTATGTTTCATATGATCACAATGAAGATAAGAACACTAGGCAAGCACAAATCTTCATGCAACATCATGTAGATCTTCCACGGATTTGATAGAATCAACCATATTCTTCAATATCTTCACAAAATTCATCAATAGAACAAAGAAAGAAAAGGAATACACCATCTTTGAATGGAAATACATCACATAGTATCATCTTCAATATCTTCATAGTCTTCTCTCTCAATCTCTCACATACAATCACTCTATTTTTGTAGAATTGGCTATCTCTGACTCTCTCTCTCTCTCTCCATCAATAATACATCATATCCTCACTACAATCTCTCAAAAATCACTCTCAATAATCTTTCTTAGGTCGTGGATACCCCTCCCAAGAGGTATGTCTGATATGAAGAGTCACCAGAGCCACTACAGTGTCTTTTCATAGCTCACTATTGTCACTTCACTCCAGTCTTCACTTGAGTCTTCAGCAGCTACTTCTTTCAGCTCTTTTGCACTTGTATTCACCTCTTTATAAGGTTAGAAAACTTTCCCAAACTACACTCTCATCCAACAAAACACATACAGAAGCATACAGAACAGTCACAGTACAGTACCAGAACAGCTACAGTATAGAACAGAACAGAGACAGAAGCTCTACAGAAGACCTACAGAAGGTTATAAAAGGTCATCAAAACCTCATAACTCATACTCAAACCATTCCAAACTCTCAAAAACCACTCAATAAGCTTTCACAATATCTCAATCTTTATCAATCATCAATCCATCCCTCCTTACAGAAGACAATCAGAACAAAACAGAACAAAACAGAAGCTATACAGAAGGTATACATAACCAATCAGAACCTATCAGAACATCATATCTCTACTAATAAACATCATGAACTTCCAAAACATAATCAATATCATCCAAAACACTCTCAAACCACTTTCAAACCAATCAATCATCTCATAAAATCAACCATTCAGCTCTCAAAAACAACAAAAATTAGCCAAAAAACAGGTCATTTCAACACTCAACAATAACTCACAAACTCCACTCTTTTCTTGTTTTGTACGATCGAGGGATATATAGATCCTCACCAAATAGTCCTAAGGAAAGCATACAACTTCCATACAGCAAAGGCTCATTTCCACTCAACGTATAAGTCATGTCCAAGGAAGACAATTGCTATGAAATCTAGGACTGATACCATGTCATGTATCATGCATAGTGCATATGATCCTAGTGCACAAACAATATTCAAAAAATCTGTATTTTGTGATGTGAAAAAACAGCCCTTTCATGATTTTCACTAAACGTATGCTTCCATGTATGGAGACTAGCACACCGATTCCTCGTGCTACTAGCCCCTTAAATTGAATTATCACAATTCTAAATGGAATGCATAATCAAATATTTCAAAGATTCAAAACCCTCTCAGCCCTCTTAATCTCTTCACCTCACCCTTTTTCTCTAATGTTTAGGTTATGTTGATGCGTTGCATAGGTGTAGGGTATTATTTTGTATATATTTTTCGCATAAAACAGAAAAAACATGAACTATGACACATAAACAAAGCCAAAATTCATGGCTCAACTTTGTTATACAACCACAACCATGAATCATAATTTTCTAGATTTTTATAACGTGAAAATCCTTTTTTTTTCTATTTTTAGCTATTTTTCTATATTTATTTGTGCATAAAAATAGATTATTTTCTAATTTATGACTAGTGACTGATTATAATAGCTGAAAGATGTTTTTCCTTAGAATTTTATCCCATGCGCATCTCTTTTTCCCACCCAAAACCAATAAAACCTTCATTTTTACACTAAAAATACACTTTTCGTGCTATAATTTAATTATTGCGGCTATTTATTATTATGGATCTGAAATTTTTAAAGAAAAACCCTCAATAATAATATAAAAAATCCCCAAATTTTTTTTTCCATATGAATTCCATTTCAACCATTAAACATAAACAAGAAGTAAATTTTCTTTGTAAAAATGGTGCATACCACTTACTTGCGTGGTGCGGGTTTTGTGATTAATTTTTCCGGGTTGCCAATGGACCGATCAGTAACATTCTACAATTTTGAACATATCCCCTCAGCCTCCTCTTGATCTTGGAGCAATCCAGTTCATGCCGGGCAAGCATCCTTCAACCGTTCTTCATTCTTCTTCTTGTGCATGAACTGCCCCTTAAGGGGAGAGAGAGGGAGGAGAGAGAAAGACTGAATCTGTATCTCCTCATCCGGGAAGCCAAGTTCAAAGGCGAGGGTGGAGATAGGGAGCGACACTCTTATTAAGATTAACCTTATTTTTAAATTCCACTCCTCGTAGATTAGCTAGTAAAGCCGTGGACTTATTTTTACATATCCTAACTATCTTGTAAGGGCCATCCCATCTAGTTTCCAGCTTTTCTAGAAATAGCTTCCTATGCGCATCATAGTATAGAACTAATTTTCTTTTTTTAAAGGTATACTTATTTGCTTTTAGATTATGCAACCGCTTCATCCGACGCTTAGCCACTTCTTGGTGCAACAGACTCTGCAATTTAAGTTCATCCAAGTGGGCTATAGTCGTAAATCACTCGAATAGGGCATCTTCATCACCCAAAGAATGATTGATTGTGAATCTTATGGTCGACAACTCAATTTAAAAGGGTAAGACACACTCCTTCCCATAAATTTATTTAAACAAGGTATGGCCAGTGGCTCGTTTATACATTGTGTTATACACCCAAACCGCCACATATAATTTTGTATCCCAGTCCCGTTTCTTTTCGGAGACTATCTTGGATAGGATACCCACAAGTTTTTTATTGGTACTTTCAACTTGTCCATTGGCTTGCGGATTATAGGGCGTGGTCTTGTTATGCTTGATCTTCCATGCTTCAGTCAAGCTTTTAATCACCTTATTCAAAAAGTGAGTTCTACGGTCCGATACTATTTCCTTTGGCGGACCAAAACAGTAAATAATCTGCTCAAGTAAGAAACTGGTAGTCTCTTTTTCATTGTGCTGCCTCCCGGCCCGTGCTTCTGACCACTTTGTAAAGTAATCAATGGCTACTATAATGTATCTCTTTTGAGTAGCAGACGACGGGGTAATAGGACCCACAAAGTCAATGCCCCACTTCTCAAATGGAAGAATAGCCATAATAGGAGTAATTGGATGCTTCCTATTCTCTCTACCATCATGTCTTTGACATGTATCACATCCCTTAACATACTCAAATGAATCTTCGAAGATGGATGACCACTAATATCTAGCTCTTAAAGCCTTTTGTGCCGTCAACCGCCCAGCAAAGTGCCCTCCACAAGTAGAGTCATGGGATTCTTCCAAGATAAATGGAACCTCATCATGCATCACAAATTGGCAATAGATATCATCAACAACCTGCCAATATAGTGCTCTACGAGATCAAGGAGAATTCAATACTTGCTGTTTAATTTTCCTCTTCTCGGATTTGGATAAAGTAGCTCCAGTCTCTCCTATAGATAAATAGTGTGTTATAGCAACATACCAATAGGGAATAGACACCGTATCAATCTTGAACAAAGTTTCCATGTCACTTCCTTCACCCAAGATCTCTTTTGGCTCTCCAAAATCCACAAGACATTCTACAATGCCCTGTAGCTTCGGTGGCTTGCTCTTGATCTCGTAATCAAACTCCTGCAAAGTGATAAACCACTTTGCTAAATGATCCGGTGACTGTAACTTATTCAACAACAATCGATTTTCTTGTTTTGTAAAATCCAGGGATATATAGATCCTCACTAAATAGTCCCAAGGAAAGCAAACAACTACCCTGCAACAAAGGCTCCTTTCCACTCAACGTATAAGTCATATCTTAGGAAGATAATTGCTATGAAATCCAGGACTAATACCATGTCATGCATCATGTATAGTGCATATGATCCTAGTATACAAATAATATTCAACAAATCACCATTTTGTGATGTGAAAAAACAGCCCTTTCATGATTTTCACTAAACGTATGCTTCGATGTATGGAGACTAGCATCCATTCCTCGTGCTACTACCCCTTAAACTCAATTATCACAATTCTGAATGGAATGAACAATCAAATATTTCAAAGATTCAAAACCTTCTTGGCCCTTTTAATCTCTTAACCTCACCCTTTTCCTCTAACGTTTAGGTTATGCTACGTTGCATAGGTGTAGGGTATTATTTTGTATGTATTTTTTGCATAAGATAGAAAAAATATGAACTATGACACATTAAAAAAAGCCAAAATAAAGCCAAAATTCATGACTCAACTTTGTTATACAACCACAACCACGAATCATAATTTTCTAGATTTTTATAACGCGAAAATCTTATTTTTAGCTATTTTTCTCTATTTATTTGTGCATAAAAATAGATCAATTTTTAATTTATGACTGGTGGCTGATTATAACAATTGAAAGATTTTTTTAATCAGAATTTTATCCCATGCGCATCTCTTTTCCCCACCCGAAACCAATAAAACCTTCATTTTTACACTAAAAATGCACTTTTCAAGCTATAATTTAATTATTGCAGCTATTTATTATTATAGATCTGCATTTTTTTAATGCACAACCCTCAATCATAATACAAACAAGCTCCAAATGATTTTTTTTTCCATATGAATTCCATTTCAACCATCAAACATCAACAATAAGCAAATTTCCTTTGTAAAAATGGCGTATACCGCTTATTTGTGTGTTGCCGGATTTGAGATTAATTTTTTCAAGTTGCCAATGGACCAAACAACAGCAAATCTTCAATGCCAAACATCTCCCCTTATCCTCCTCTTGATTTTCGAGCAATCTGATTCATGCCAGGCAAGTATCCTTCAACCAATCTTCATTCTTTTTCTTGTGCATGAATTGCCCCTTAAGGGAGAGAGAGGGAGAAGAGAGAAATACTGAATCCGTATCTCCTCATTCGGGCATCCAATTCCGAAGGCAAGGGTGGCGATAGGGAGAGACAATATCCGGGATTCCACAGCTGGGATCAGATCAGGTGGTTGTATTGAGGTGCCAGAAGCTCCCTCTCTCCCTTCTCTTCAAAAACGTTGCCTGTAGGCAGATGCCATCGCCATTTTTTTTGTGCAGTGGAAAAATGCCCCCCCCCCCTACAAAATCAAATTTTTGGGGGGTGGCCCCCAAGGGTCACCCCCTTTCACTTCTCCTTTGGGCCCCTTCTCACCAAGTTTGGCCAATTGCCCGCCGCCGGTTGTTGGCCGTCCGACGTCCAATTCAAGGTCCGAAAAATCCTACGCATCCGTCTCGAAGTCCGCCACTATTGAGCATCTCCTAGAGTCTCATACAATAGTCGAAAAAATTATGAAAATTATCCCAACCATTGCTCGGTGGGTATTTAAAGCACTTTTGAGGCTTGCCGCTTAAAATCGTACTGATTGCAACTGGCACCTTCGACAAACTCTATTTTTTCCTTGAAATTCGGATTTTTTGGCTATTTTTAAGCATTTCTTGGTGTCAAAAATCATCTTTGAGTAGCATGAATGGTAGAATGCTTAGGATTTACCTCACTATCTTTGGGCTATCCGAGCCTATCATCCTCGCTATACTCAGCATCATCAATGTCTACCTGAGCACATTTCAAGAGTGCTAGCTTTTGTGTGTAGACTACCTTCGAGTGTGTGTCATCGTGTTTGCAACAGCTGGGTCTTGCAAGGTGATGTCGAGAAAGAGAAGTGACCACTTTTATGCTTCATTTTCCTTTCTAAGTCCAAACAATTGAAGCTTTCTTTCTTTTGTGCCAAATGTCAAGTCATCCTCATGACTTTGTGACACTTTACACAAGTAACTATCCTTGGGTAAGTGATTTTCCCAACTAGGAATAATAAGTCAATAGGGGTATAATAGGGTTGGACTAATCTTTTTAACCTAAAACCATTCATTATAGGTTTCAATATGTTACCTTTTAGGTCTTTTAAAAAAAATGTGCCTTGTCCAATGTCCTTCCAAATAATGAATGGTCTAGTATACTTAAGTTTCAATTTGCCTAAAAACTTCCCAAGTCTTAAATTATACACTACAACCAAGTCCCCCTCTTCAAAAATCTTCTTCTTGACATGTTTGTTCACCCAAGCCTACCTTTATGACTGTGTAACTCCAAATATATATGCAGCTAACATCTAGTCTTCTTCTAGCTTCGAGAGTTGTTCTAGCCTATATTGCACTGATTTTTCAAGATCCAATTTGTGTTCTACAACAATTCTCAAGCTTGGAACCATCAACTTCATTGGTAAAGCACCATAGCCTCTAAACCATACATCGACCTGAAATGTCTTAATCTTGCTGTAACCTTTTATGCAGTCCTAAAAGCCCACAATGTAGAATCCAATTTTGCATCCCAATCCTTCATGTTATCCTCAACTATTTTGTTCAAGATACAGAGCAAAATCTTGTTGGAACTCTTTGCTTTCCCATTAGCTTACGGATGATAGGAAGTAGACTTCTTGTGCAAAAGCATGTGCCTAGCTATCAATTCTTGAATGACCTAATTCAAAAAGTGCTTTCTCCTGTCACTTTTTCCTGCCCATAATCTTCTTTGAAAAGTGACCACCTAATACTCCAACATGGGTTTCATGAAGAAGTACTAGCTGTCCATATTCATGCACACACCTTCTTAGTGCATTATCAACTCCTCTTCTATACAATGTATTCATGATAACCTAAAACGATCTACCCTTCAAAGTCAACTTCCTTCTTTGATCAATTTCTATAAGATGTGTTGGCACAATCTCTTCCTACAAGAAATGTAATAGCCGGTCATAGTATGATGAATTTGGATCTACAACTTGAACTTCAAATAACTTAGCATCAAGTAGTTGATGAGAAACTTTCGCTTCTATATCATTATTTTTCAATGTGCTGAGATAATCAGCCACTGCATGTTCTTTTCTAGGAGTATGGATGACCTTATAATCAAACTCTTGTAATAGTAACATACACCTAGCCAATCTACTAATGATGCCAAGAGGCATATTCCACAGTGGACTTTGTGAGACCATGGTGGATTCTGTGAGTTTTTTTATTTCATGGTAGATTCTGTGAGGTTTTGCGATGGATTCCGTAAAACTATATTTATTTGCCGAGGCTAGTACACAAGGTGGATTACTTGTACAAGAAGTTGATGGGAACGTCTGTCCTTTTCGGGCGTCATGTTAATTTAATGTGCACGTGGGTGATTCCACAGCAAGAGTAATTCTGCAAAATACATATTTAAATTAATGGATGTTTATGAGTTTAGAGTGCACTCATATTAAATTAAGGTTAGGATAAAGTTCCAACCTATTTATTTATTTTGTAGCTGAAGACTGCTAGGTATTCACTATTGTTTATTTATTTTATTTACAAACAATTGTGAATGCTTCAGTTGATGTGTAGAGTAGGCAGTGGTGGCTTTGGGTAGCACCGGGCACTAGCATAAGTCCAAGCGTAAATTTTATTATTAAAATTATTATTCTATTTGTAAGTTATAATTTTAAACTTCTTTAGTAATAATTAGATCATTGTCTTTAGTACTATTAATTTATCTATTTTTTAATATAGATTATTTTAGAATATGAGATTTAATATATGCGTTTATTGAAATAAGTTTTTTTAATGGAATACTTGTTATTTTCTTAATGTGATTAAGTTTAGATTTCTCCCTCATCTGGAATCAAAATTCAAAGCTTCAAGAGTAGCTTTGGGGGTTTTGGCACGCTCTGGATGCGATGGTGATGTCAAAATGTCAAGATTCAGAGCACAGAATTTTTTGCAGTATTTGCAACATGTTACAAGATACCTCGACTCTTAAAACTCTGTATTTCAATTGAAATTTGTACTTTCTTTATAATTATATGTAAGATATGTATGCAAATATCCATGTAAAACTACAATATATAATTAAGGATGGCAAACCATGGCTTTTTCCATGGGGAAGGTTGGGCCCAATCGTGCATTTTTCTCTTGTCTTTCTCAATCTATTGAGTTATTCAAATCCTCATATGTATTATAATGTTGTTTGTATTTAATAGTTGAGATGTTTGATTTATTATATTTTTCCACTAAATTCTTTGTTTATGATTGAGATTTGATTTGCTAGATTTGCCACGTTGTCGTACTACTGTGCATCCGAGGTGTGGAATCCACCAAAATGTTGTGTGTGTGACATTTGTTACTTTGTACATACTTAGTCGTTGTGTTTACATTTATTTTCTGCGTGTGAGTATAGTGGAGAGAAGTTTGGAGGCATAGTGATGGGTATGTATGGGAAGTTTGGAAATATTATGGATGCGGAGATCATGTTTTGTGAACATGCTGAGCACAATGTTGTATTATGGACTTTATAAAAAGTCCGAGTCTTTATGGCGAGAATGCTACAGTTGAACAAGTTCAGGAACTTTTGGGGATTGTAGAAGGTCAGGTTGGTTTAGATCTTCAGCTTACCACATCTAATTCAGATCATATTGATAGGATCTTATTATGCTTTGATATTAGAAAGCATTGGCATGTGGGAATGCCTAGATTTTACCCTATCCCAGTTTTGGGTGATTCTGCGGGTGTTGATACCTCCATTTATGGGGACACTGTGAAATATGTCCTTAAGGCCAGCATGGATAATATCAAGTTGGATTCCTATGTGATTGGGACTTATAATCATGACAATCACACGTTTACTTTGGATGATTCAATTCAAGACCTTGGACTGCTCTATGACTATGGCAAATTTAGCCTGGGGAAAGGAAAATTTAGGGATGGTTATTTTGACACGGATGCTATTTTTGAAAAGAGGCTTTTGGGGGGAAAGACAAAACGTGACGACGACACGGATTCTGGGGGAGACGATTGAAGATAATGCAGAGGCAATAACAAAGAAGGGGGGACCAGTCCAGTTTTCCAGGAGAAGAGGCGCATATGAAAGCCGTGCTGAAATGTTGCGCTTAGTTGTGGATTTAATAGAAGCAAGTTGTTTTGCTGAAAATCTGGAGTGGAGTGTGGATGATCAGGTAGCGAATGACATTTTACTTGTGGATGCACTGGCAGAAAGACAGGCGATTGAGGGAAGATTTATGGGCACAAGAATAGGGCATATTGAGGACCCGACATCTATGCGTGGAGGAAAAAGGCTTTTTGGTGGACCTGCTTTTGGATTGTGGAAGGAACAGAGGATTGGGGAGAGTCGATGGTGGAAGAGAGCTCGACATGGTAGGAGAGTGCAGTTCTAGTGCTCCAGGCAGGAGGACGGAACAGTGGAGCTGGACAGAAGAGAAAGGAGATGAATTGAAATTGGAGGGAGTTGCATGCTTATGATGTCTTGCAGAAGCTTTGTAAAAACAAGTCTCAAATATCACAGCCTTGCGCACACATGAAATTGAGATTAGTGAGCTGATAGCAAAGCTGAAAGAATCTCTTGAGCTAGATTATTCCAGAATAATAGAAACTGATCAAAGTCTTAGGAGGAGGATCTCTACAACTTGGAGGGAGCGCTACTGAGGAAGAGAGAAGAGGATTTTTTCGCAAATCGAATGGAGCTCGACTATGCCTGGGCAGTGCAGGAGAAGAAATCGACGAGAGTAATAGAACAGGAGTAGCAGATCGACCAGTGCATCTGGATTAATTGATTAAAGAGGAGACTCGAGAGCGTGGAAATCCAAGTGACGGGCTGTGGCAAAAGCCTTGACCTTTTGACTTCACTATCTTGATCTGTCCATGGACCATCAATCACCCTGCGTGATTCACGATACAATAGTGAGGCTTTGTTCTGTCCTGCAGATAAATTCAGAAGATTTATGAACGCATCTATAAGGTTTATCAGCGCATAATCGTCAGATAACACATCATCCTTCAGACGTTCATTTCAGAATCATGAGTCCATACTTAGAGCAAAGGAAGATCTTTTATGCCTTGATTTGTTGCATCTCCATTGCGAGAGCAGCCATCCTTTTAAGTGGTTCATTGCTGCAATCAGACAAGCGCTCCTCACAACTTTTATATGTATTTGCATCCCTACTGCCGGAGAATTCTACCGTACAACTGTTCACTTCTGCAACCAGAAAAGCCATTCTTCAATAAGAGGAAGCGCGGATACCTGAAGCTTCCATGAACGTGCTGAAAAAGACCATTCTACCCTTCATCGATGATATGCTTCTGAATTACTGTGGCTGTCATTTGATGATGTTTCCTGCATTCATTTCAGTTCAAAGAACCTCAACATTACTGGAAATCCACCTTGACAAGATGTGTATGCAGTCACAAAGCTAGAAGAAACATGCTATTTTGTCCTTTTGGAATCATGAACTGATCTCTGTTGTTTGTCTGACAAAAATCTGTGACACTTCTCCAACCAGTTTAAAAACAAACACTGCTCCTGAAAATTTTATTCTTGTCTGAATGAAGAAGAAGAGCCAACCTTCTATACTGTTTATTTTTACAAGGATGTCATCAGCCCTATGTCATACCAATCAACCTTGGTTCCATTGATATTTTTTTGAGCTGCAATGTGGACATTTACAACAGTAAACATCTGTGCAAGATTATTGAATCCTGGGAACAGCTGCTGTGCTTTCTAAAGAAACTTGAGGACACCACTATAACCATGGGCTGCAAGCTTCCTCTCTGCAATATCCCGTGTTTCCACTACTAATAGTTGTGTTCATTCAAGAATTACAGCAGAATTTTAGCATCATAGCTTTTCTGGAGCACAGTACAACAAAGAAAAGGAGGAGACCTGCTGAAGGATTGTTTAAATGAAGGACTGTTAACACTGACAGGACTACAATTCTTTACTAAAAGAAAATTACACAGAGATACTGCTTTTGGTTACTCTTTTTTAACAACAGTAGAGAGCAGTAAATAAGAACAGTTCACTCATGACTTGAGGGTACATTGAATGAAGTTTGAATGTGCTTGATTGATCTTCCATATCGAAATTTATCAAGGTCTTCTGTAGACACGACTTTGCTTTCGAAAACCCTTCGACATCTTTGGTGAACCCGACGTGAAAGCGTCGCATAAATTTCAGGATGGGAGATACTTCAGTATCCATTTCAGCCTCTTCTACAATTCCTGCTTCGTCCTCTACTTCAGCTCCATCATTGACTGCTACTTCAAGTACTTCAATGGATGATTTAAAGCAGATTTTGCAGAATATGTCTATGTATATGCAGCTTCAAAATTAGCAAACACAATTGTATATGCATCAGCAGCAGCAATTGCATCAACAACAGTTGTCTCAGCAAAGGCAACTATATTCGGAGCAGGAGAATGCAATCAGCGTGACTAAGGCGATTGAAGCAGTTGAGAATGAGAAGAAGCTATTTGATGGCCATAATGTTTCAGCTTACTTGAAGACATATGAGATCAAGATGGGATTTTTTGGAGTACCAGCTGGACTTATGAGTAAGTATTTCCTTTGTCTTGTCACACCCACCTTGAGTGCAAAAGTGACTGATCTTTTTATTCAAAATTCACATTGGCAAGATTTTTAGAAGGCCCTGAAAGAAGAGTATTTCCTTGAGGACTTTGGGATGGCTACACGGTGATCATTCCGAGAGTGGGTCTACATGCCAAACAAAGGTCTAGCTGCTTCAGAGTTGATTCCAGAATTTGAAGAGAGGTATAGTCAGCTTGATGCCATTGAGCAAAGAGCATTGGATGTTGAGAAAGTTGAGCTTTTCTTGCAAGCTGCAGATCCTGCTCTTCAGGAAGAATTAGGAGAGCTTCTTGAGGATCGCACGAAGCATATGGGTCTTAAAACGGATTGGCAAGATGCCCAAGATGCAGTTTCGACTTTGACCAAGAGGAGGATATGGAAGACCCGCCTACAGAATGGATCTATGACACCGATGCCGTCTTCTGCTCCTATGCCTACTTCTATCCCTGTTATTTCTTATCTTCCTCAGCCAGTTTCTTGGCCTATGCCAGTGCCTACTGTTTCTACTCCTCATGTTCCTCCTGTTTCAAGACCGATGCCGGCTCCTTCTGCTCCAAAACCATCCGCTCCGTCGGTTCCTTCCTCTCTTGATGACATAATCAAAGGCATAACGGATTTGACACTAGAGTCAGTTAGAGCAAAATTGGTGGAAAATTTGAAAGATCAGTTTGCTTCGACTGCACCTACTATTTCTTCTAGTGCTCCTACTGCACCTAGGAGTGCTCCTAGTGCACCTAGGAGAGATCGAAGATGTATTTGGTGTGATAGTATGGACCATCAGCATTGCAGGGATTGTGAATCTTTTCAGGATGCAAGGAGGAAGAATTTGGTATTTTGGGGACAAGATGGTAAGATCTGGTTGACTGAAAGAGGAGCTCCGCTTGCTACCAACTTTGGGAAAGGCGGAATGAAGAAATTAGTGGATGACATGGCTGCGCATACTTCTTATGTGGCAGCTAGAGGAGATACTTCTGCATATGGAGTTCAGATTGAGAAAGGATCAGAGAATCAGTCAGCATTATGGACTTATGCTATGGAGACGGCAAACAAGGGAAAAATTCAGCAAACTGTTTTGACTAGTGCAAGTTCTAGCATCAGATCAGAGACAGGTTGGGATTCGCCTGTTGATGACAGGTACACTATTTATGCCTACTTGGCTAAGTCTCAGGGAGCAGATGTACTTGTTGAGGAGAAGTGTAAGAGGGATGAAGAAAATCCAAATGCAGCTAAAAAGACTAGAGGGGGTGAGTTTGTTACTCCACCTACTGCAGGATCGTCTTTGAGACCAGGGCCAGAACGACAGATGGAAGATGCTCAAAAGAAAGAGAAGAGGCAAGAGCCTAGAGAGAGAAAGCAGCCAGGGTTTAGATTGATGTCTAATATTGAGACATCTATGGACATGAAGAAAATCTTTAATGACAAGATACTTGGCAGTGAGGTGACTTTTACTATTTCTGAGGTTTTGGGCATCTCGAAAAGAGAGTTTCAAGATCAGTTCCAAGAGATCCTGAAGAGGAAAAGACATGCATTGCCTACTACTGATACACAGGGAGTTTTGATTGGGGAGTTGGATGAGGATGAGGATGAGGTTATGGTTAAGAATGCTTCTATTTTTCCACAGATAGAGAAGACGGTTCAGCCTATGCATTATGTTGAAACTGATGAGCCTGTCTTGATACCGCATAGTCACTTTTCGCGGAGTCATTGGGCTAGGGCAGCTACAGAAACGATGGTAAAAATTGGAGAGAAATAGGTGGCTTATGTTGCTTTGGTGGATCATGGTTCAAAGATTAATCTCATAGTTCGTGGAGTTTATGAAAGTAATAGATGGCCTATGGATGTAGAGCATGGGTGGCGTATGAGAGCTGCCAACAACACTGCAGGTGATTTGTATGCTGCCTATCCAAGTGTCAGGGTTTCTATTGGAGATGTAGAGGAGGATTTCCATTTCTTTGTGCAGGATTCATGCTCTTATCCCATAATTCTTGGACAGCCATTCATCACAGAGATGCGCATGGAAACAAAAGTAATGGATGATGGATCTGCTTATGCACGGATTCGCAGTAAAGATGGCATGAGAGCAGTTCAGTTTATGACTGTGTGTGTGAACCATGTTAGAAACAGGGATACTCTTAGAGATGCACCTTTGCCCACTGTGAGGGATTCGGGTTTTCATTAGGTACCACTGTTTCGCGAGACGATAGTGGTACAGAGCAGAGGAGATTGGAGTTCTCGCCTCCTGGCAGCAGTGTTTTCTCCTCCAGTTTTGTTGGAATTTCAGCAAACAGTTCGATGAGTTATCAGAAGACTTCTAAGTTGCCTAGAGCTGCCAGGCAGTACATATGCAGGAATGAGAAAAATTTGAAAAATGCAGGTATTTTAGAGGATGATGAGCATATAGATGGGATATATGATAGTATGATTTGTGCAGATACAATGATAGTGATGGAAAATATGCTAAAAACTAATATGCAGAGTTGTCACAATAATGTATTAGTGGAATCCCTGGACATGTTTCATAAAATTGCAGATTTTGTGTCACAAATAGAGTCAGAGGATGAGGTGACTTAGCAAAAAGTATTGAGTGTTGAAGAAATTCAACAAACAGAGTTTCCGGCTGATTATGATCAGCTTACACAGACACAGAGGGCTGAAAACTTTCAGCCAACAGAGTTTACTACTGCTGAAATATTTCAGCATCCAGAGTTTAGGGCTGTTCCTATGCAGTTCATAGAGCAGAGGGCTGAGGATATTCAGCCATTGGAGTACAGAATTGCTGATTTACAGCAAGTTTTGAGTAATGTAGAGGATCATAATGAAGCTAGGGTTGACACGAAATACAAAACTGTGGATAAGAAGGTGAGGCCGATAGCTGTACCGCTTCCACCTTACAGTGATCAGCAAATAGAGAGGGCTACCAAACAGCCAATTTTGAGGAATCCGGAGCATATAGGCCATAAATTTTTAGCAGAGACTCTTGCTGAATTGAAGATTAGAAATGGTGATTTCTTACTACCCACAGAGAAGCAATGCTTTCAGGAGATGCTTGAGCGACATGGAAGGGGGTTTGGTTTTTTCTCGCATGAGATTGGATGTGTGAATCCGGATATTGTTGCTCCTATGGTGATCTTTACTATTCCTCATATTCCATGGAACCTCCGACCTATTCCAGTGCCTAAGGCACACCTGCCAAAGCTGATTGACTTGTTGAATGAGAAAATCAGGATGGGAATCCTAGAGCCTTCATCTGCACCATACTCAAATAGGTGGTTTACGGTTCCAAAGAAGAATGATACTCTCCGATTTATACAGGACATGCAACCAGTAAACAGAGTTACTATTAGGAATGTTGGTATAGGTCCAGTTGTGGATGAGTTTTGCAGAAGCATTTGTTGGACATGCCATCTATTCTTTAGGTGATTTGTATTCGGGATATGATCAGTTTCGGCTGGCTTTGGAAAGCAGGGACATAACCACCATGAGAACACCTATTGGGCTTGTTAGGATGTGTACCTTGCCTCAAGGTGCCACTAATTCTGTTGCGCATATGATGAATGCCATGCACAAGGTCCTTCGTGATTACATACCTCAGCTTACCATGCCTTGATGTGCCCATTAAGGGGTGTGCAAAAGAAGAGAAGAATGAGAGTCTAAATGAGCAGGGATGCAGATACTTTGTGACTGATCATATTTTAGCTTGTGAAAAGATTTTGGCTAGGTTAGAAGAAGTGAACTTGATACTGTCAAGGCAAAAATCTGTTTTTGGAGTAAATGAGGTTGTTATTGTTGGACATATGTGTGGGTATTATGGCAGGAAACCCTCACCCGTGAAGGTGGATGCTATAGGCAAGATTACGGAGTATTGTTCTACCACTTTAGAGGTACGGAGATTCATTGGAGCTTGTGTGTTTTATATGATTTGGATACCCCATTTTGCACACATAGCAGATTGTTTATATCAGCTGCTTCGAAAGGGGCAGAAATTTTATTGGGATGAGAGCCACACTAGAGCCATGCGGAAATTGAAGAAGTTATTGCAGATTGCTCCTACTCTCAGGAAAGTGGATTATAATTGCGGAAGGCCTATTGTATTGACAGTTGACACTAGTCCAATTGGCATAGGTTGGGTTGTGGGTTAAGATGATGCAAATGTGGGTTAAGATGATGCAGATGGAAACAGGTATGCTATTCCGTTTGGGGCGAATGTCCTAAACGAGAGATAGAGGAGATATCCGCAAATCAAGAGAGAGTTACTAGGGATTGTTACGGCTCTCAAATGTGACAAGGAGTACTTTATTGGAGCTTCACTTGTGGTAGAGACAGATTGCTTGCCATTGATAGGTATGATTACGAGTTGCTCTACTCCGGATATAGCTATGCTGAGATGGATTGCATACATCAAATCATTAAATCGAGAATTTAAACATATAGCAGGAAAGGATAATCCAGTGGTGGCACATATGCTGTCTAGAGCCAGATATGATGATGAGGAGACACTACTTGCAGAAGAGGATGATGCAAAAATTTCAGCCACTATGGTTGATCATGTTTGCCATGTCTATGATATTGTGGCTTTCATAGAAGAACTCTATGTTAGAGATTAGTTGCAGATTGGCAAGTACCTTAGTACACTAAGCAAAAGAGATGAATGGATAGATGAAGAGTTCAAGAAGATCAGAAGAAAAGCTTATGGTTATTTTCTCAAGGACGGATTTCTTTGGAAGCATCCAAAGAAAAGAGGTGGATTACCCTTGCGGGTTGTCTGTGATAAAGAGACACAGTTACAGGTGATGAGGGAGTTTCATGAGAGTCCTTGGGCTGGTCATAGAGGAGTGTGGGATACTTATGAGAAAATCAAGGAGAAATATTGGTTGAAAGGCATGTATAGAGATGTTTCTCACTTTGTAGAGACTTGCAGAGACTGCCAGATGTATTCGGTAGTACGTCATCGAGATGAGCTTCATCCGACCTATCCGCTATGCATTCATTATAAGTGGGTAGTTGATTTGGTTACTATGCCTATGGGTCTATGGCAGATGAGGTATATTGTTTTGGCTAGAGAGGATCTTACCAATCATGTTGAGGGCAGATCTTTGAGAACGAAGACCACTAGTGTAGTGTGTAAGTTCTTATTGGAAGAAATTTTCTGTAGGTATGGCTGTGTGGGTAAGATCACTGCGGATCGCAGTGAATTGGATGCAGATGAAGCTAGGGAGTTTTTCTCTCAACTAGGAATCAAATTGGCTCTAACCATAGCATACAATCTAGAGGGAAATGGGAAGAGTGAAAGAGGACATTTGCCGATAGTGAAAGCATTAGCCAAAGCATGCAGAGGATGGATTGGAGAATGGCCGAGACTTCTACCATTTGCTTTGTGGGCTGATCGTATGACTCACAGTGTTATCACAGGATATATGCCCGCAGAGTTGATGTATGGTCAGAAACCGGTTATGCCGACTGAGACTTGTGCTTTGACTTGGTTAGTTTTACCTTGGCAGGTGAATTTGATGAGAGAGGAGCTCTTAGCTCTTCGGATTCGGCAGTTGGAGAGAAGACCAGAGGATATTTCTAGCTATTGACAGGTTGAAGGTTGCTAGACTAAGAAATAAGGACAGGTTTGACAGCAGGCATCGCTTGCGGCCTAGAGCAATAGAAGAGGGAGACTGGGTATTAGTCTTTGATAGCAACCTTGAAAATCAGCATACTGTACTTCGAAAGATGGTGAAAAGATGGTTTGGGCCATACATAGTCAGACATGTCTTTGACAATGCAACATATGAGCTGACAGAATTGGATGGGACAGTACTTAGAGTGCCTATTGCAGGAAAAAGGATCAAGATCTTCAACAAAAGAGATGATGAGGATTATGCATTCGAAGAATTTGCAAGAGAAGAGCAACGAGAAGAAACTCCAATAGAAGAGACAGATGATATGACAAATAATCTTGTTGATATACTGGAAATATACAATGAAGAGATTGATCTGTTTGTGGATCTTGATGATAATGATCATGGGTAGTTGGCCCATCCGGAGGATGCGCATGATTACAGGGGGTGGATGTCGTACTGTTGCGCATCCAAGGTGTGGAATCCACCAAAATGTTGTGTGTGTGACATTTGTTACTTTGTACATACTTAGTCATTGTGTTTACATTTATTTTCTACGTGCGAGTATAGTGGAGAGAAGTTTGGAGGCATAGTGATGGGTATGTATGGGAAGTTTGGAAATATTATGGATGTGTAGATCATGTTTTGTGAACATGCTGAGCACAATGTTGTATTATCGACTTTATAAAAAGTGTGAGTCTTTATGGCGAGAATGCTACAGTTGAACAAGTTCAGGAACTTTTGGGGATTGTAGAAGGTCAGGTTGGTTTAGATCTTCAGCTTACCGCATCTAATTCAGATCATATTGATAGGATCTTATTATGCTTTGATATTAGAAAGCATTGGCATGTGGGAATGCCTAGATTTTACCCTATCCCAGTTTTGGGTGATTCTACAGGTGTTGATACCTCCATTTATGAGGATTTTTCGCAAATCGAATGGAGCTCGACTATGCCTGGGCAGTGCAGAAGAAGAAATCGACGAGAGTAATAGAGCAGGAGTAGCAGATCAACCAGTGCATCTGGATTAATTGATTAAAGAGGAGACTCGAGAGCGCGGAAATCCAAGTGACGGGCTGTGGCAAAAGCCTTGACCTTTTGACTTCACTATCTTGATATGTCCATGGACCATCAATCACCCTGCGTGATTCACGATACAATAGTGAGGCTTTGTTCTATCCTGCAGATAAATTCAGAAGATTTATGAACGCATCTGTAAGGTTTATCAGCGCATAATCTGATGTCAGGAGGCATATTCCACGATGGATTCCGTGCCACGGTGGATTCCGTGAGGCTTTACGGTGGATTCCGTAAACTTAGATGACCGGGGCTCATACACAAAGTGGATTCTTTGTGCGAGAAGTTGATGGGGACGCCTATCCTTTTCGGGCGTTTCATTAATTTAGTGTGTACATGGGTGATTCCATAGCGGGTGATTCCGCAAAATACATATTAAATTAATAAACGTTCATGAGTTTAGAGTGCGCACTCGTAATAAATTAAGGTTAGGATTTATTTCTAACCAGTTGATTTATTTATGTAGCTGAAGACTGCTAAGTATTCACTTTTGTCGGTTTAATTGTATTATTTTACTAACGATTGTGAATGCTTCAGTTGATGTGTAGAGATAGCAGTAGTGGCGGAGGAAAGCATTGGAGTCTAGCGAGTATTCGACCTATGGATTATATTTTGATAGGCACCACGTCTATATTTTGTTATGTCTATTGAGGCATCAATTATTTATTATTATTTTGTATGCGCCTATGCGCAAGGATATGTTATTTCTATTTGGACATTGAGATTGGGCGTGCCAGACTCCATGGGCACCGTCCATTAGCTTTATTTCCTATTTTTGTAAAAGCTAACTCAAAAGCTAAAAGCTTGTCATATTTTTGTAAGTTGGGCTATTATTGAGCATGAAGATGGAAATATACATAAAATACATGCTTTGTGAAGTGCTCACACAAGGCATGGGGGAAGATTGAACCCAATTGGTCTCTTGCTTCTTGTCGTTCATGCTTTTACATTGTTTTTTGTGCAAAAAGGTAGAGTTCATTGTTCTTGGGGACCTTCCGGGATTCACTACGTGAGCATACAGCAACCGATCTGCGCACCAGTGGTATCAGAGCATAGCTGAGATCAAGAGCTTCCAATTGCTATCCATCTCGTGTGAAGGCGGAGCTCCTGGAACGATCAGGCTCTACAGTCAATCTCGTCGCGAACAGTCGATACAGGCAGACTTCTAGCGATCAAGAACCCCTGTTTCTACTCTCAGATCGCGAAGGACCAGGCTGTATAGGCGGAGGACCACGCATTCATCTCCATCATCAAGTCATCAAAACAGAGAGATAAGCTTTCTTAATATCATAGTTAATTACTTCAAAAAATCTTAAGACTAAGCTTAGAAGCTTCAAGCTTTAATTTTTCGCCGTGGTACAAGAGGAGGTGTCCGCGTTCTTCGCCGTGAAGAAAAAACAGCCCCCCCCGCTATTTATGTGAGTAAAAGCTATCATTTCATGTGAGGTAAGGCGATAACCTTATCATTTTATGTGAATTCCAACCTCTTCCATTCACGCATGCAACTTAGTTCTTAGAGTAAACAAAAAACCCTATGCACGACATCAATCCTTTCATCCCTTCCACGAGAAATAATTCCTAAATTAATTTTTAATGCTTAGAACCTAGGCTTGACTCGTGTGTGCTATGTTGGTCGTCCTGCTTGCCCCTCCAGCATTATCAGTGGCTTGGGCACCTACACTTCCCACGACTTTCTTCTTGGGAGCCATTTGCCTCGCGGCGATTGGGCAGTCTGGACCTTAACAGGTTTCGACTTGTTCGGGTTCGGTGGGAAAGACCGCTGAATGGGGTCCTTTACCGAGGGAGTGGTTTGGGTGTGGCTTGATGCGGTTACCAACTCTCACTCCCTCTCCTTCCTTCTTTCTCCCTCTCTCTCTTCTTCTTCTTTTCACTTATTCTCCCTCTCTTCTTCTCCACTTATTCTCCTACTCTCCCTCTCTCTCTCTCTCTCTCTCTCTCTCTCTCTCTCTCTCTCTCTTCCTCTCCTTCTCCCACTTCTTTTCTCATTCTGCTCCTTCCCTCTCCTCTATCTCACTCCCCCTCCTTCTCTTCTTCCACTTATCTCCCTCTACTTCCTCTTCCTCTACCTCTCTTCTCATTCTCTTCTTCTACTTCTCTCCCTCTACTTTCCCTTCCTCTATCTCTCTCCTACTCCTTCCCTTCTTATATTTCTCTTCCTCTACCTCTCTCCTACTTCTTTCCTTCTTCTACTTCTTCTTTTCCTCTCCCCTTCTCCTTCTCTCTCTCTTTTTTTTTTCTTTTCCTCCTCACTCCTTCTTTTTCTATCCTCACTCCTTCTCTCCCACTTCTTCCCTTCTCTCTTTCCCTCCTTCTTCTCCCCTTCTCCTTCTCTCTCCCTCTTCCTCCTCTTCTCTCTCTCCCTCCCTCTTTCTCTTCCCTCCTCCTTCTTTCCCTCTTCTTCCCTTCTCTCACCCACTCCTTCTCACCTTCTCCCTCTCTCTCTCTCTCTCTCTTTCTTCCCTCCTTCTCCTTCTTTCCCTCTTCTACCTTCTCTCACCCACTCCTTCTTCTCACCTTCTCCCTCTCCCTCTCTCTCTCTCTCTCTCTCTCTCTCTCTCTCTCTCTCTCTCTCTCTCTCTCTCTCTCTCTCTCTCTCTCTCTCTCTCTCTCTCTCTCTCTCTCTCTCTCTCTCTCTCTCTCTCTCTTTCCCTCCTTCTCACCTTCTCCTTCTCTCTCCCTCTTCATCCTCTCACCCACTCCTTCTTCTTCTCACCTTCTCCCTCCCTCTCTCTCTCTTCCCTTCTCTCTTTCCCTCCTTCTTCTCACCTTCTCCTTCTCTCTCCCTCTTCCTCCTCTTCTCTCTCTCCCTCCTTTCTCTTCCCTCCTTCTCCTTCTTTCCCTCTTCTTCCCTTCTCTCACCCACTTCTTATTCTCGCCTTCTCCCTCTCTCTCTCTCTTCCCTTCTCTCTCCCACTCCCTCTTATTCTCACCTTCTCCTTCTCTCTCCCTCTTCCCTTCTCTCTCCCACTCCTTCTTCTCACCTCCTCCTTCTCTCTGCCTCTTCCTCCTCTTCTCTCTCTCTCCCTCCTTCTTTCTCTTCCCTCACCCTCTCCTTCTTATTCTCTCCTTCTTTCTTTTCTCCCCACAGCCCGAAGCAACCAAGGGGGGAGACCGCTAGTCTGGAGGGCCCCGTGAGTGGCAACCAGAGAGGGAGGCGGTTTGTTTGGAGGGGTTGGGAGGGTCCCGCAGTGTCTCGTAACGGGGGTTGATTATAGCTGAAGGCCACAGGGGCCCGTTTTAGCAGAATGGCAGGGGAGGAAGGAACGCCCCAGTCGGAAGGCCCAGGGGAGAATATATGTGTCATCGCCAGCGGGGGGGAAAGAAGATAGGGCCGACTAACGACCAGGGGAAAGGTGGCTTGGGTTGGTGGCCTATGCAATAGCTGGGGGGAAAAAGGTGGCGACATAGGGACGGCGTAGCCTCCTGTCTTTTTTCCCAGGGGAGGGGAGAAGCCTCCCCTTATATAGGGGAGGGGAGGAGGTAGGTGGCATGGCCACCCCTCCACCTGGAGGTTGCATGCCTCCCCCCCATCATCCACCACTCCCATTCTCTCTCCCCCTCCCCTGACTGCTGTTGGCGGGGAGAGAGGGGGGAAAGAAAAAAAAATGAACTAGGATTTTTTTTTTCCTTTTCTTAAAATTATTAGGGGAGGGTTCCTATGGCCCATTACATTCTCTCCCCCTTAGAGGAATCAAGATGTCCTCATCTCGAGAGGACTTGGGGGTATTGTTGGTTGAGAGTATCTTCATCCATCCAGGTGGCATCCTCTTTGGGATAATCTTTCCACTGGACGAGGTATTCTCTCAAGGTCCTTGACCTCAAATGCCTCTCCCTGACATCTAGGACTTTATTAGGCCGTAGCTCAAGGACTCCTTGGCTAGGCATTACAACTTGCTGATCATCAAGTACATGATTTGGATTAGGTAGATACTTTTTCAATAGGCTAATGTGGAATACATTATGAACCTTTAGGGTTGCGGGTAGCTATAGTCTGTAAGCATTAGGTCCTAGGCACTTAGTAATCTTATAAAGTCCACAACACCTTGGACTTTTAGCTTCTTGTATTCTCCCAAGGACAGTAAACTCTTCTTAGGGCATACGCAGATAAAGACCATATCACCCTCAATGAAGGATCTGTCTTGCCGTTTCAAGTTCGTGTAAGCCTTCTGTCTATCCTTGGCGGCTTGGATGTCTTGTCTTATTGATTTGATTTGGTCATCCATGTCTTCCAACATCTGCTTTGAAGCTTCTACCCTCAAGGTTGGATCTAAGAAGCTCAAAGGAGTACGACAATCATGCCCATACAATGCTTGGAAAGGGGTCATTTGAATACTTTGTTGGTAAGAAGCATTGTAGGCAAACTCAACCAGTGGCAAATATTGAATCCACTTTTTGGATTCGCGATAGCAGTATGCCCTAAGCATATCTTCAATGACTTGGTTGACTCGTTCTGTTTGACCATCAGTTTGGGGATGGTAAGCTATACTGAAACAGAGTTGAGTCCCAATGGCCTCGAAGATAGCCCTCCAGAAGTGTGATGTGAAGAGAGAGTCACGATCACTAATGATTCTTCTGGGTAACCCATGCAGTTTGAATATTTCCTTGATGAATAATCTTGCGATGTCTGAGGCTTTACAATTTGTCTTAACAGGGATGAGATGTGCAACCTTGGTGGGCATATCTACTACAACCATAATAGAGTTGTATCCTCCCTGAACTTGGGGTAGGCCAACAACAAAGTCCATACTAATGAATTCCCATTTCATTTGGGGAATGTCAAGTGGTTGCAATTTCCCTGGCATTTTAACATGTTCTGCCTTAATGCGTTGACAAGACAAACATTCCTTGACATATTTGAGAATGTCACCTTTGAGCCTATCCCAATAATAGCTCTTCCTGATTGCATTAAGGGTCTTGGCATAGCAAGGATGTCCTGAGAAAGGGGAGTCATGGGCTTCCCAAAGTATCTTTTGCTTGAGAGATTGGCTTGCACAGATACATAATCTTGTCCTAGAGTAGACAAGTCCACTACTGATAGAGAATTCTTGATACTTCCTCTTAAGCTTTGGGTCTTGATCCTTGATGGGGATCTCCCTTAGCAATTTCTGGTAGATTGGGTCATGGCATGCCTCTTCTCTAGCTAGCTCAAGGATTGGGTTATTTGGCATTGATACCTTTGTGGCTAGAGATCTTGTTGTTGATGGATCTTGCAAAATCAGAGAATGCCTTGAGATTGAGTGCATCAGAAATTACATTCTATTTTCCATGCCTATATTTGATTTCAAAATCATATTCTTCCAGCACTTTAATCCATCAACGTTGCCTCATGTTAAGCTCATTCTGGGTAAAGATCCATTTAAGTCTCTTGTGGTCCGTCACTAAGGAAAATTTGTTACCCAGCAAGTAATGTCTCCAAAGTTTGAGAGCATGATAACAGCCAATAGCTCTAGATCATGGGTAGCATAATTCATTTCATGGCTCTTCAGTTTCCTTGAAGAGTATGCTATGGGATGACCTTCTTGTATAAGCACACATCCTAAGGCAAGTGCGCTACCACTTCAAACTCCTTACTAAGATCAGGAAGTTTCAACATGGGTGCTAACACTAAGCATTGCTTTAGTTTGTCAAAGCTGGTCTGTTCAGCAAGTGACCATACAATTGCTACTTGCTTCTTTAGTAGATCAATCAAAGGTGCTGCAATCAAAGCATAGTTTTTGACAAAGATCCTGTACCATCCTATCAATCCAAGAAAGCTACGTATTTCTTTGACAGAAGTTGGTGTTGGCCATTCTAGAATGTCTCTGACCTTGGATGGATCTACTGAAATTCCTTCCGCTGATACAATGAATCCCAGATATTCAATCTGTCGCTTGAAAAATGCACACTTCTTCTTCTTGGCATAAAGCTTGTGTGCTCTCATTGTTTCAAGAACAATGCAAAGCTAGGGTCCATGATCTTTTTTTGCTTAGAGTAGGCTAGGGTATCATCAAAGAAGACGAGTACGAAGTCATAAAGATAGGGCCTAAAGATATCATGCATTAACCTGTTGAAGGTAGCAGGAGCATTTGTCAGCCCGAATGACATCATTAGGAATTCAAAGTGTCCATACCTTGTACTGAATGCAGTCTTCTCTTGAATCATAGCTATACTTAGTGCAGGGGTTGGAATTGGAACCTACACTTGGGGTTGCGCCTGGGCAATAAGATTCTTTATGTTAAAAACTTATCAAACGTTTCTCATATTATGTTAATATGACCAACACAGCTTTTAGCCAGCTGACCTAATCTCTTAACTCCTTTGCCAACATTTACAATTAGGATAGACAATAGTAAGAAGTCTTATTCATTCATAAGGTATAACCCTTTGAGAACATTTATTTTGGGAAAGTAGAACAAGCTAATTAGTACATCAGTTTAGGGAAAATTGGATTGTGTTACAATCAGCTACAGGGACTGAGTAATAATATGGAGTTGGGTCATGGATTTTCAGGAATTGATAAGTCATAGGAAGCTTGGGGTATCCCTTCCTTTGATACCCGTTCTTCTCATAATACCCCAGTACTTTGATTTTGTTGCGGAGGGATTATCCGAGTCACTTCTTCATACACATACTTGTTCTGCTTGACTTGCCGACCGCCAACCTGTAGGGTTACGTTTGCGCGAGCTTCGACAAAGATGAACAGCTTCACGATCTTTAAATCCTCCATCCACTTGATTCTCTTCAAGTTGGTCTGAAGGTACACAAGTTGGTGGGCTGCTATGTAGTATATTCTTGATTCTCCTGTCTATCTCCGTTCCGTGTACAGGGGTGAAGGATTGTAGATACAGTCTAGGATATTCATCCTGCCTAGCCTCCGTTCGATAATTTGAAGCACGCATTGCAGTCACTAACATAACCTGAAACACCAAGATTTTTTTCCATGCTTTGTGACTCCAGCATCCATAAGTGCGTAAGGAAATGTTTTCAATAGAAAATAGTGCACTATTCCACTCACCTTCCCTTGGCTGTTCCCTTATTCCCTTTACTTTCCTCCATTAAGTTTCTTTGTAACTCTTAGATCCCGTTGGTTCGCTCTGATACCAATTGTAACGTGCCCATTTGTCTGCTTGCGGGACACGTCTTAGCAGCCCATCGAGGGGAGGCTCTAGAAGGCTCCGCCTGGCACTCGCACGGAATGACACAGGGTTTGCGATCTAAGTCTTCTCGAGTCTGGCCCGAGTGGAAGTATCCAGCCGTTCCCACTTGGGATCGGCCTGAGGTCAGGGTTCGTTTCCTATCAGCAAAGTCTCTAGGAAGGAGCTAGCGTCGAGCTCCAGTTGTACCACTTTGTGTAGGAACAATAGAGTCGATGCGGATTCATGCTGTACTTGGTTCATGAAGAATGGAAAATGAGAGGGTTGCAAATCTCAACCTCTCTGCCGAATGGCATAGTCCCATTCTTTTCGCCTAAAATAAAATAAACTGAAAATTCTACATCTAGTGATACTAGGTCTTTGTTGTCTTATTATCTCATCATTTGAGAAAAGTTCCCAGCTAACCGGAACCACCCTTCCTTAGGACGGACCTAGGTCACATCCACCGCACTTTCCTCAGTTTGCTTTAGTTATCTAATTACCTAACACATTACGTTTTGACATGAAAAATCAGCTTCTTTAATTAAACAAATTAATCATAGGTTCCTTCACGTAATTTAAGAACTGACACAAAAACAATGCCAAGAAAGTTCCTTTTTTTCTAATAACTGCTCTTAATTTATAAAAAAATCATGGAGTACATTCAATATCATACCCGAAGACTAACCTAGCAATCTACAGGATTGCTGCTCCAAGTTTCGCCCATTGACTAGTACACCGGCCTCGAGATCCAATCTCGAGTCATGTCGGCCTCTTATATGAGATCCGGAGGCAAGGGATTTATAGCCAGAACATCCCCTAGCACCCAAGTGCCCTCCCACTCCAAGTAGCACCTACGTGCCAAGAATTGCACGATGGGGGGACTTGCTCCAGATGCTGCACCGAACACACACAAAATGCACAAGGAGAAGCTCACACAAGAGACAAGAAGATAGATGGAGGCCAAAACTTTTTCTTGCTGGTTTCTTCTTCTTCTTCCACACACTTTACAATGTACACAAAGTATAGATAAGATACAACATAAAGGAAAGTGGCCTACTAAGTCAAACAATGCATAACCGACTACACTAGTCGACTAGCACTATAACTATGCCAGGTGTTAATAGGTCTAGCAACCTCAATATAATAAGTAATGAGTCAGTGGCCATGTGAGAGTCATAATGACCACGGACGTGCTAAGTGTAGACGTGTGAACCCATCTAACCTGGTGGTCCATCATTAATGTACGCATGTGTTGAGCTTGTCATCTCAATACTAGGGACAGACCTCTCACGGTGGGTTAGGTCCATATACCCGGCGCAGCTAACAACCCCCTTGGATAGGGCCAGGCAGACAATCAGAGGTAACAGTTCCTGCCTCTCTCTCTCGGCTTTCAACCTAAAGCATTAAGTGTTTTCCTTGAATTAGTTCCTTGAGCAAAGAGATCAAATAATGTATCTAAGTACAAGCACGAACATTTTCGGAGGTTGTTTATGTGGCAGACTGCTAAGGTGTGACTCCCTTTTCCCCAGATGCTCCCAGCACCCGATCTTGGGGCTTTTCGCGACTTGGCAAGATCCCAATAATTTCAAGCAAGATACGCAAGCAAATGGTCTTGGTAAGTTGACTTATACTTGCCCTTTTCCCTTGGGTTTTACCTTAGGGTATCTTAGTCCCTAACTCAAGCATTAGTTAGTCAGTCAAAGCAACAGACATGCCTTATTCGCAGCCCAACCAAGGGTCTTTTAATCTCCAATTCCATCCAAGCTCAGTTAACACACATGGCAACAAATGATTTTTCATTTAGACTTTCAGGATGCAATCTAGATGCATGTGATCCTTTCAATTTTCTTAGTGCGGTTGTATGCAGGATTTCCCAATCAACCTTAACCATCGTGCACATTGTGCGTTTAGTATAGTTGTACCTCCTAAATGACTTTTATCTCTCTTTATTCCTAGCAACCAATACTTATTTCTACTGCACCGAAACACATGTGACTTGCATCTATGAAAGTCTAGGGTTTTGTCTAACGATGCAAGTGCATCTCATGAACAGAAATCAACATTTCATGTGTTTCTTTTAACCATGATTGCGAAACGTGGATTCCAAATGGCTATTCATGCATTGAACTGGTTAAAAAGCTATCATTTTATGTGAAGTAAGGTGATAACCCTATCATTTTATGCCAGTAAAAGCTATCATTTCATGTGAGGTAACGTGATAACCTTATCATTTTATGTGAATTCCAACCTCTTCCATTCGTGCATGCAACTTAGTTCTTAGAGTAAACAAAAAACCCTATGCACAACATCAATCCTTTCATCCCTTCCACAAGAAATAATTCCTAAATTAATTTTTCACGGTTAGAACCTGGGCTTGATTCGTGTGTGATGTGGTGGTTGTCCCGCTCGCCCCTACAGCATTACCGGTGGCTTGGGCACCTATGATTCCCACGACTTTCTTCTTGGGAGCCATTCGCCTCGCGGAGATTGGGCAGTCCGGACCTTAACAGGTTTTGGGGTTCGTTGGGAAAGATCGTTGAATGGGGTCCTTTGCCGAGGGAGTGGTTTGGGTGTGGCTTGATGCAATTACCAACTCTCACTCCCTCTCCTTCCTTCTTTCTCTCTCTCTCTCTCTCTCTCCTTCTTCTTTTCACTTATTCTCCCTCTTCTTCTCCACTTATTCTCCTACTCTCTCTCTCTCTCTCTCTCTCTTCTTCTCCTTCTGCTCCTTCCCTCTCCTCTACCTCACTCCTCCTCCTTCTCTTCTTCCACTTCTCTCCCTCTACTTCCTCTTCCTCTACCTCTCTCCTCCTCCTTCTCTTCTTCTACTTCTCTCCCTCTACTTTCCCTTCCTCTACCTCTCTCCTACTCCTTCCCTTCTTCTACTTCTCTTCCTCTACTTTCTATTCCTCTCCCTCTCTCCTAATCCTTTCCTTCTTCTACTTCTTATTTTCCTCTCTCCTTGTCCTTCTCTCCCTCTTCTTTTTCTTATTTTCCTCCTCACTCCTTTTTCTCTCCTCACTCCTTCTCTCCCACTTCTTCCCTTCTCTCTTTCCCTCCTTCTCACCTTCTCCTTCTCTCTCCCTCTTCCTCCTTTTCTCTCTCTCCCTCCTTCTTTCTCTTCCTTCTTTCTCTTCCCTCCTTCTCCTTCTTTCCCTCTTCTTCCCTTCTCTCACCCACTCCTTCTTCTCACCTTCTCCCTCTCTCTCTCTCTTCCCTTCTCTCTTTCCCTCCTTCTCACCTTCACCTTCTCTCTCCCTCTTCCTCCTCTTCTCTCTCTCCCTCCTTCTCCTTCTTTCCCTCTTTTTCCCTTCTTTCACCCACTCCTTCTTCTCACCTTCTCCCTCTCTCTCTCTCTTCCCTTCTCTCTCCCACTTCCTCTTCTTCTCACCTTCTCCTTCTCTCTCCCTCTTCCCTTCTCTCTCCCACTCCTTCTTCTTCTCACCTCCTCCTTCTCTCTGCCTCTTACTCCTCTTCTCTCTCTCTCCCTCCTTGTTTCTCTTCCCTCACCCTCTCCATCTTATCCTCTCCTTCTTTCTTTTCTCCCCATGGCCCGAAGCAACCAGGGGGGAAGACGGCTAGTCCGGAGGGCCCCGAGAGTGGCAACCAAGGAGGGAGGCGGTTTGTTTGCAGGGGCCAGGAGGGTCCCGTAGTGTTTGGTAACGGGGGTTGATTATAGTCGAAGGCCCCAGGGGCCTGTTTCAGCAGAACGGCGAGGGAGGAAGGAACGCCGCAGTCAAGAGGCCTTGGGGAGAATATATGCGTCCCCGCTAGCGGGGGGAAAGAAGGTAGGGCCGACTAACGGCCAAGGGAAAGGTGGCTCGAGTTGGTGGCCTGCACAGCAGCTGGGGGGAAAATGGTGGTGATGTAGGGACAGCGTAGCCTCCTGTCTTTTTTTCCAGGGGAGGGGAGAAGCCTCCCCTTATATAGGGGAGGGGAGGAGGTAGGTGGCATGGCCACCCCTCCACCTGGAGGTTGCATGCCTCCCCGCCCATCATCCACCACTCCCATTCTCTCTCCCCCTCCCCCGACTGCTGTCGTCGGGGAGAGAGGGGGGAAAGAAAAAAAAATTGAACTAGGGATTTTTTTTTTTCCTTTTCTTAAAATTCTTAGGGGAGGGTTCCTATGGCCCATTACACTGGTGGTCCATATGAAATATAAACTGATTACTAGCAAGTAATGCCTGAATTTTTGCAAAGAATAAACCGTGCCAAGTTCTTCTCTTTTGGTTACTGAATAATTCTTCTCAGTGTAGCACTCAATCTCCTGCTTGCATAATATATTATTCTTAACCAACTAGGTACCTTATTCGACATTACCATAGCTCCCACAACCACATCACATCATGCATCAACAAACACATAAAAGGGTAAGTCCCATGCAAGAGGCTATAGTATGGGAGCCACCACAAGCATTTTCTTGAGGACATTGAAAGCTTTTTCCTGATCTTTCATCCAAACAAACTACATGCCTTTCTTGGTTAAAGTGGTAAGTGGAGAATAGATAAGTGATAAATATCTCAAGTATCTACTATGCCACTTCACGTAACCGACAAATCTCATAACCTCCTGCACATATGACATAGCTTTAGTCCTCTAGAAAATTGCTAGTTTTCTAGGATCTATTGCCATACCTTCTTTACAAAGAATATGGCCCAAGAGCACTTCCCTTTTTGCTACAAAGATAGACTTGAAAGGATTCAGAGACATGCCAAACGTCCTAAATCTCTCAAAGCAAAGCCTGAGATGCTTCAAGTGCTCTTTCCTCTTGCCAAAGACACACAAGTCATCTATGAACACTCTCATGAAGGTTGTCAAGTATGGATCAAATATCTTGTGTGCAACTCCTTGGAACTATGAAGGTCCATTCTTGAGGCCAAAAATCATTACAATACTAACATAAGCTCCCCATTTGATAATGAAAGTAGTCTTATCCATATCATTCAAATGGTTCCTGATCTAATTATATCCTAAAAATCTATCCACATAACTTTATATTTTGTGTCTTGCTACATCATCAAGCAAAGAATCAGTAAAACATTATCGAAAAAGGATCTAAAATTGTGGTTACATTCAACTTCCTATAATCCACACATACTCTAATATTTCCATTCTTCTTAGGTACTACCACAATTGGTGATAATTGGATCATTGCATTAACTGGCTTGATGAAACCAACCCTCAAAAATTTGCCAATCTCTTCTTTGACCTACTTAGCATAATTCGGGTTCATTTTGTACCTCTTCTAGATGATTGTCTTAGCATCCCTTTTTAGGTTGATTTTGTGCTCACATATTGCTGTTGGATCAAACCCCTTCATATCAATATAGTCCTAGGCAAAGATATCCTGAAACTCTATGCATAACTTAATAAGATTCGGCTTGAAATTATCCTCCACATAGATACTAGCCTTGATATATTTAGCCTCCCCATCCTCATTCAAGTTAACTTCTTGCACTTCATCTTCAACTACTCTTGCAGACTTTCTCATGGTGTGTTCATACTTTTGTTGCCTAAATTATGGCTTTCTCTCCTTCGTCATCCAACACATCAAAGCATTAGGCCTCATCGATTTGCTAATTTTTAGGCTTCCCTTGCTATTTAGATTTAGGATGGCTGGTTCTAGGGTCTTGATTCACCTTAAACTTCTCACTTCCTGACATGTCCTAAAACCCTAGGGGGTCCACCTATAAGAATTCATCTATATAACTTGTGTTCAAAGGATATTAAGAAATACCCTTTCTTTACATGCTATAAGGCTTTAAAATGACCCCTTTTACTTTATTAAACTTAATAATTTTTTTCAAATTGTCATTTGAAAATCCCTTTTGTAAATATAATCCGATAAGTTTTACTAAATATAATACCCTTTCTTTTGAACTCACGTGGTATCTTACATGTTCTATCAAGTGGACCCCCTGGGACTAAAACTTTGACTACTCCTAACCTACAAAAGAAACCTCAAGATGTTGTACTCCTAGCTAGCTTTGATCAACAAGTTGGATAGTTAGCTATTTAGGAGGTGCATTTCCAACTAGTCTAGAGTCTTTCTTATACCCTTCCATGATGCTTGCCACATTAATCTCAAATATAGATATGATAGATGGATTTGCTTGAAGGAATAGCTCTTCCTCATCATTCATAATTTCTTCTACCGAGTTGATGGTCTAAGCCAACACAGGTCTAGTATTGCTCTTTAGGATCACCTTGTTGATTGTAGATAACTTGATCTCCTTCAACCCTCTTGGAATACACATAATATGATCCTCAATCCTACTTCAATTTGGCTAATTTAAACCAATATCTTCCCAATAGTATGATGTAAACTCCACATACTTCTGATATCAACACCACAAAACCAACTTTCAATTTTAGGCTTGCCACTTTGATGAATTGATTTTTCAAAATTCCTAAGGGCTCTAATCTCCTTTGATCCACGAAATGTAGGCAATAGACTTCCCTTCTTCTTAGCCAAATATATCTCTTCTATCAAAATATTCAATCTAGAGCCACCATCAATAATGGCATCATCAAACTTTTCTCCAACATATTCAATCTAAGCTGCCAAAACATCATAATCTACCACATCCATCTGTGTCATTATGATTGCCCAACATTCAAGAGTTTCTTGCAGTTGCAAGGATTTTCCTTCAAGAACCTCATGTTGATTCTATTTAATTTTCAAGAGAAGCCTTTCCTTGAACCCAAGTATCAACCCCAAGATCTAATCCAAAGTCAACTGTAGAGAACATATTGCTAGAGCTTGAAATAAATCATCAGAACCTCCTTTTCTTGAAGTTCTATCGTCAAGTTGTTGAATTTCTTGATCAAGAATCAAGCTATCCTTCCACTATTAATATTCAAACTCTTTAGGTATTACTTTTTTGCCCACATTCTATAGCTTTCAAACGTCCTTAGTTTCCTTCTTCCTAGCTTTTTCTTGTTCTTGCCAATCAAGTTCCAAACCAACTTGACTTCTAGTAATGGCTAGTACTAGAGCTTCTTCAGGAAATTCCTCTACTTTAATGCAATTAGAACAATCACATTGAACATACATACTTACATTATTTAGGTTACCTAACATATCATTTGCCCCTCCTAAACCTTGAACTTGATGAATATTCGCATAGCTAGCAATCTCCGCACCTTCAGGAGGTTTCCTTTGCTCATCTTGGTTAGGTAGCTCTATCAGGACTACTGCTACTGGGAGAGGTGGTGTTAAAGGTGGCGGAAATCACAACGGCATTTAAGCCAGAGTCAGCAACAACACATTAAGAAGCCGACACGTGTATATGCAACCTCACATGACCTGTAGCTACTTTGTGGTGATTCATGCCTTGAAATTATATAAATATTATCTACTAGGAAGAAAGTTCACTTTAGTGACAAGCCACAAGAGTCTCAATTGGATTTGAACCCAAGGTGACTTAGACATGAGGAAAAAATGATGGATAAGAAATGCCAACACCTTAAGCTAGAAAGAATTTCTTTATAGTATCATTGAGGTGCAAAGCTTGAGAACCATATTAATGAAAAACAATCCTATTTTAGAGCTTATATGCCAAGCCATTCCCCATGACAAGGAGTAAAAATTTCATATAACCAAGGTGTACTCCAAGATGGCAGCTTAAGATAAGGTATTGATTGGGGAATGATACTACAATTGCCAACACCTTAAGCTAGAAAGAATTTCTTTATAGTATCATTGAGGTACGGAACTTGAGAACCATATTAATGAAAAACAATCCTATCTTAGAGCTTATATGCCAAGCCATTCCCCAAGACAAGGAGTACAAATTTTCCATAACCAAGGTGACCTCCAAGATGGAAGCTTAGATCAAGAATCAACCAAGATAAAGGACTACCACACAAGAAATGGTTATCTTTACTACCAAGATTACATTTGTGTCTTGAAAGGATCAGTTGTTAAGGCTAAGGTCTTATGGAAAGCAAATAGGGTCCAAGCATTACGCCACAGAGTGGAGTGCGGTCACACTCAAAGTTTACACTTTTGGACACGAATATCCTACTCTACTGTCAACATTTGGTGTGCAAAGCTCAACATAGCCACAATAGTGAAAAAAAATACAAAATGTACTCAACGATAGAACAATCCCAAATGTATATTGCTATATGAAAATAATACAACTATCTCAGCAAAGACAAAAGTGATGGCAACACAATACTTGGAGACAATCAGTGAGAGGGATCATAGAACCTTCATGAACTTAAGATAACTGATGAATACAAAGATGATGGTAGTACTACTACTAGATGTTGTGACATAACCCACCATGGATAGTTGATAAGAAAAACCACATGGCAGAGAATGATCAAGACAATTTACTATTTATGGAAACCTTAGAAATTCATTTGATTTTAGAGTGTCCATACTAAAAAAAAGAAATACATGCACACAAAGCCATAGCTATAGCAAAATTACCATGACAAAACAAATTTCTACAATATAGTGAAAGGCCTCAAATCACATGTCCAAATATAACAATGTTATTCTAAAAGTATTGCATCTCTATGGAAGGAATTGGTTCACAAGTGATGTTTGAGAGGCACTACTGGTGCAACAAGTCATCAATCTCCATGCAAAGGCAATGGTGACCATCCTTAGCACTAACCTACCAAAGGCTGCCACATCCCATAAACACATCCAAGATATAATCTCATTGCTTCATGAAGGTAGCAAGTAACCAACTAATGAAAGCACAACTTGTTAAAATGCATTCAATGAACTATCTCCTAACATTCCAAGTATATGAGACATCACTTATAAAACAATAATGATCTCTTCGCACCACCCGTAGTAGGAATCCCATGCACCTCCACAAGATAGACAGAGCCATCTAGCACATAGCTCCAATGAGCTAGAAAGTGAACTGCATCAATGGCCTCACCAACCTCTCAATTGTATGATGATACTCGCTTACCACTCAATACCAAAAGCAAATGATAAGGTCTAGTACTTATTTTAGCATTACAAAAAAAGTGAATGTGTGTATGCAGTAGCATTAAGAAACTCACAAAACCAGATAATAAAAGTAGAGAAGATTCTAGGTTCTTACTACCTCTCAAGTAATAGGGTGTCTATAGGCCTTTATATTGCAAAAGAGTCCATGTGTGATAAAAGGCAAGGCCTATCCTCATGGCATTTTCAACGAACTCTCCAATGTGTTGTGGTAAGCACATAGTAATCAAGAATCCCTCATCTACCAACAAGCACTCATATGCCAAGTCCATGGTGCCAATCACCAAGTTCATTGTAAAGACATTGGATCCATAAACCTAAAGCTTACGAATTACTAAGGAAGCTTCGACACACATGTGAGCCCAATATACTTCCTTCTTCATGTATTCCCAAATTTAGGTTTTATAGTCTCCAAAGTAAAAGAATTCGGGGTCTTTTGCCTTCGTTAGGCTCGTGAGATGAAAAATGATTTTCTTTCTACACAATGCGACCCATGCTCACAAGCATACACATTACATAAGTAGAAAATGCAGCCCTTGTTTTCATTATATTGAAGTAAGTGGGGAGCAAGTGTAGCATTTAGATGCACCAAATAATCTTACCTCTTTGGGGAATTTTTGGAGCTTAATAGGTAGTATAACTTGTATGCGTGAGTAAACTTCACCGTGCCTGGTTCATCCCATTGAGTCCCATATAATACCTTGAAAAACTCTTCTCCATTGGTGGTTGTCTTTCAACTGTTCTTCCTCAACTGGTATGCACCTTCAATCTTTTTTTGTGCTTCATGTTGATCTAGCAATCCTTGACCCTTTATTTTTATAGTTTCTTTGGAAATGAATGCATTAAACTAATCCTAAATTCAATTAGCACATGATTATGAAAAGGTAAACGTGAACAAAATCATGATGATCTTAAAAATAGTGATTTTAAAAAATTGAATACACACTCACTTTATTTGGATTATTTCTTTAAAAGAAAACTCACCTCTTGAAGAGAATCTTATTTTTTTGAAAAAATGCTCCTTTGTATTTGGAGCATTTTTTCAAAACAATAAGAGTATCTCCTTAAGAAGCTTCCATGTGGAATTTAAATTCAACACTATTGTCATGCAAAGGGGTGTCCTTTATATTGCATCCTTCTATATGTAAAAAATATATAAAAATTGTATTTTTAAAATACCTTATTTTGAACCCACGTGATGCACATATATATTCATGAGTAACTTACTCGAGCATTCTTCTAAGTTTTGAGTTATGAAAAGCATTGAAACCCTACCATGCCTTGCCATTAAGACAAAATAATCCACTTATCTTGGGAAAGATCCACTTTGAGGCCAAATTTCAGAGGTGGTTTGCAATGGTATACCAAGCTAGGGTGGTACTTCACTCATTCTTATTTGTGAGGAAAGGATTCCTTTTTGCCCTTGTCCCAGCTCTTGTGGGTTTCAATGTGGAATAAAGATAGATCTTAGGTATGCAATGAGATGTAAAAGAAATTTGGTACATGCAATATATTGGTCACCAAATATATCCTTGAGGAAATGTTTCTCCATAAGTCCTAGTTTGAGTCACATTTCCATCACTCCTTGATTAGATATAGGTGAAAACTATGCTTTAGCCCATAGGCATTAAGTAGATGCATATATATCCTTAGGGTTGCAAACAAATTTCCAAGAGGTGAAAAGAAGGCCTCTAACTACCTATTGTTTGTGTTGTCAAGACATTTGCATTAGGTAGAGTACTAGTATTAAGTAGAGGCATTAGTTAGAGTCCTATCTTCAATTTGTGTTACCAAATATGGATGATATGAATATAGATCATGTAATTGAACAAGGGATTGATGAAATATATCCATTTTGTTATCAAGTAAGTTACTCATGAATACATGTGCTCATCATGTGGGTTTTAAAAAAGGTATTTTTAAAATACCTTATACATTTTTTACGTACAGAAGGGTGTAATATAAATGTGTTATTTACATATTGAATAGAAAAGGGTTATGCTTTATTCAAGGAAAATTCACAAATAAGGATATTTATAAATAGGCCTTGAATGCACATGATGTAGAGAATATATATATAGTAACTTTCCCGAGATTTTGTTTGAGATATGAGGTCTATAAGTTGAGATATTAAGTGTAACCATGAGGAATCCATAGGATAAGTCAAGATAATGATCACTTGAAAGGAGAAGTTATATTTGGAGTATTGCACAACGAATGGGAAAAATAGAGAGAGATACAAGGACATGAGAAACATTTTGATGTGAAAGGAAAATTGTAGCATGAAGACCTCTATGATAAGTTCTTATGTGGCAAGGCATGTGTGTGCAAGAGTAATTGTAGCATGAAGACTTTGTGATGAGTTTTTTTGTAGCAATACATGGCTATGCAAGGGCAATGGTAGCATGAAGACCTTTAGGATGAGTGCTTGTGTAGCAAGACATGGGTGATACTCTATGAGAGTTTAAAGGCTTTGTCTCTTAGGAGATAAGTGTACATGGATATTATTAACAACATGCATATAGCTTCATACTAATTTTGTGTTAATCTAGAACTTGATGTTGCAAGCTTTTGTTGTTTTCTCATGTGAAATCATGAAAACATTTAGAGGAGAGAGTGTGAAGATATGATTCAAGACTATGCGAAAAGTATTAGAAGGACATTGTGATTTGGATTAGATGGACCTTATGATTTTGGAACCAAGAAAGATAGTTAAAGAGATGGTGTCCAAAGTAAAGACACTTGGTAGTGATGGTTTTGTACCTGATATAGCTCAAAACACTCTATTCACATCCAAGAGATGATTAGGAGACTATACTTTATGAAATACACCATGTACTTTATCCTTTATGCCAAAACAAATGCTTTCTAGTTTATCTGTTTGGAATGGACAGTCATTCCATCATAGTAAGAGCTAGAAATCTCAAGCAATCATGCAAGGTGTTACTTCGACACCCTAAAAGATGATAAGAGCTGGTCACACCATAAGGGAACTTTCATTAGGAAAATTTCTCTCCTTCCATCTTTTTGAGTTGTTCATGAGCATCATTCATATGATTTGGGTTGGTGATAGAGCCATGAAAGACCCATTTAATTGGTTATGGGAATTTTCCCCCTACTACGATGTATCAATGGAGCCCTAATAGTTTGTAATGAGCCTTAATGTTTAGAAAAAAAGGGGGATGGCAGTCCCCCCCATCGTCTACATGCACGTAGATGATGGGGGTCTGCTCCCCGCCCTCTCCCCTTTTTTTTTGACTGTGAAGACTTGGGTCTACAATAGTGAGGTTGTGAGGCACAATAAAACCCACATCTATGGATCCCATGTGTTTCGGCATCCTCTTTAGGCCTCCCATGTCTCAAATTACCAAAAGCATGTGCCTCCAATGTCTACCTATATCACCTCTCATGCACTATAAGCTAGCAATATTTTAGCCGAGGTACTCCTATACAATACAAGTTTGAACACAACCCTGATTAAGTGTGTTCGGCAAGTGAACAGAGGTGTGTATTGTGTGTGTGTACATGGGAACGCATGTATGCATAGTGGGAATAAGTGTTGTTCGGTGTGAAAATGCAGGTGTGTATTGTGTACGTGTACGCATGGGAACCAGCTCTAAAGCAGGGTGGTAGCAACATGGGGGGAGGCATGGTACTGGGAGGGCTGGAGCCGTGAAAACAAGCTGGGGGAGCCGTGAGAATAAGCGGCGGGATGACGGCAATGTCAAGTTGTGATTTGGTGCACGGTCTCTTGCATGAGAAAGCAACTGCGCGTGTGGAGGAAAAGGCTGTTGCGACCACCTCTCATGCACGCATGCGAGGTGGAGCATCCCCGTGATGAGCGCACACGGACGACTACACTAGTTTGTGCAAAGGACAACCTCACATTCTAGGATGTGTGCCTGAGTCATCGTCATCTGCGGGGGGCCAAACCCATCGCTCCTCCAAGCTCCCCTGAGGCGTCAATCTGTGTCTAGGGCTTCACTCGTCTGTTGGTGTGAAGTCTATTATCGCTTATTCCTTTCCACAAATTGGGGTTTGCAGGAAGAGGCCCCGCCCCCCTCACAAGACTCCATTACATGCATACCAGGAGGGTTATCATTCGCTATTTGTGAAGTAGTGAATGGGCAGAAGTAACGGTTTCTGAGATTTTCCATGTGAACTAGCATAGGCAAGATTAAAGCTGACAGAGGCAAACCATCTGCTAAGTTTCATGTTGTGGTGAAAGTGGAACCTGATCCACGATTAGTCTTTCAGTTTGATGGTGAGCCTACGTTGAGCCAACAAATCCTCCAAACTCAAGGAACTAGTTGGTAGCCAGTATTTAGCTACAAGTTTGATGATGAGCCTACATTGAGCCAACAAATCCTCCAAACTCAAGGAACTAGTTGGTAGCCAGTATTTAGCTACAAGTTTAGCATGAACAGGAGTGCTCGGTGTGGGTAAGTACTATTTTGCAAATCTAGTACCAATGTTCACTACATGTTTAATGATATCACAAGTGCATGCGAAATGCCATTGTGTCCTAGTCTTTTCTAATGTTAACACTTATACTCCTGCTACATATAAGTCTTTCCAACCCTCAAGTCTATTTTTCTAATGTAATATTTACTGGTCTTACTAGATATTTGATAGTATTTTGGAGTCTATGTCACAACTACCACATGCCTTACTTGTGGAGATTTCATTTCTCAAACTAGATGATGGTTTGAAGGGTTGGACAACAATATCTAGATAAGGAGAAAGAGAAGAAGGAGTCAAAAGGATGGCTTGCGATGATCCATGATTTGTCTAATTCTCCTATAGTAGTTGCCTCCATTGTGACACCTTTCATACCATCTACTAGTTCTAACCATGTAAGTCACTCAAACCTAAAGGATTGGCCCATTTTGAGACCTAAATTAGGGGGCATTAACACATGGTCTCCTTGGGTATGGTTGCAAGCCTAGAGGGACTAGGGTATCAAAGAAAGGTGGACTCGATATGATATTGTGACCAAGTGAGAATCTTGGTGATATAGCTAGACATTAAAGCACCCATGCTAGAATATTGCTAGCATAATGTGCATGAGAGGTGATATAGGTAGGCATTGGAGGCCCTAGGATAGAATGCAAGCATAATATACATGATTTTGGCAATTAGGGACACTTGGGGTGCCAGCATAAGGCACATGATTTTGGTAGTTCAAGACATGAGAGGCCTAAAAAGGATGTTGAAATACACTAAGATCCGTAGATATAGAATAGAATTAAATAAGTTATCCATGCTTCTAGGAGCTAGTTTCTTCTCCTCTAACATCATGAGGATCATAACTTTTATTTGATAGTTGCATAGATTGCCTTACATTAGATGTTTGCAATCATAACAAGTCCCCCTCACAAGCTACATTTATAAAATTGTACCACCTACACCTAAGACTTGTACTTTGTATCTTCAAGATCAATAATTTTGCATATAGTGTTTTGATGTGGTATTGGCTTGTATCATAAAGTCCATGACCACATTTAAGGTATTGAAGTTTCTATTGAGACAGCTATATGATGGTGTAAAAATTGCTAGGTCAAAATACATTTATGAAAGAACTTACAAAATCCAAGCTCTCATATGTATGTCAACCATGGGGCATATGATAAAGCTAATGATAGTCAATTACTTCTACTATAGATTTGTGGCACACCTCTCCTTGCTTTTCTCCACCATGATGCTATTGAACATAGATCAATATCATACACCATACCTTACATTCTGTATAGCCATATATATCGCATATTATTGTTACATTCTACACCCTATGGCAATTTTTTAACATCATTACTCTTACACCATACCTTGTATCCTCATACCTTTAGACCATACCTCCAAAAGCTAGGCCTTATACAATTACCACCATTCTACACCATCCCTTACACCTCGTATAGCCTTGCATTACGCCATACCTTACACATGCATACACATAGCCTTACACATGCATCTACACTTATACTTTGATGCTTTACAAATGTCTACAACATCCCTTACATGCGAATACACAAAATAGCATCTTTCAAAAAGTAACCCAAGTTGTATACTAACTACTAAACAAGGTCTATGTTGCATCTAACTTGCCTTACATGTTTACTCTTCTTTTTGGTGCAATAGAGGGGAAAGGTTTAGGATCATCATTAGCTGACATACACCTTCTCCTTGAAGCAGGACCGCTCTCAATGAAAGGCCTTACTCTTCTCAATGTATTCCCAAACCCATCTTCAATGAACTTGAATGTAGTGCAAGGATGTGCATGTATATTTGGAAGGGATTCTTTATATTGTTGTAGCTCCTTTTGTAGTTGCATTAAAAGTCTATGGGCATAGGTTTGAACTATTCTATCATCCCCTTTGTTTAAAGAATATATTATAATTTAATTGAATAAAAAGGATAATCAAAAGTATGAGTCTTACATACCTATGCCAGCACGAATTTTCATGTATAATGTATCCAAATCTTGCATGAAGGAAGCATGTTCTTCACATGTGATGGTTTCTAGGTTAATATAAGTCGCCTATATCCTCTATAGTGTGCATGTCAAGTGATGGACATGTGAGCCAATCTCCTTTGAGGGTAAAACTTGTCATGTATCCAAAATAGGAAAAAACTTAGAACATGGACATTAAAAAATAGGAAAACTTGTCATGTATCCAAAATAGGAAAAAACTTTGAACATGCACATTAAAAAATGACTACACAATTCTTCAATCAGTCATAGTGGTGATATATTAAATACGTACTTTGGTGATGATGAAATTGTACACCATATAACTCCATGGACTTTCCTACAATGGTCTCTACTTCTATTCTATTTAACATAAGGACCTTGGTTTGGTGTTTTTATATATTCCTTATTTGTAACCAATCACAAATACAACATGTCCAACCACAATCAAAGTTTTGAACACGGTAACAATGGCCATCTATTGTGCAACTCTATACTCAACCCTAACTTATATCACCAGGACTAAACTTCACATAAGAATTTGATATTTCTTTAGCTCTTTGAATGGAGTATTCTATGACCTTTAGAACATGAAATTTCTTCTTAAAACCAACATCTTTTAGCATATCTTGGTACCAATAGTATGCATGATAAGAGCAACCAACTTCTCAAAATCAACCAATCAATGCACCAACCATGCAAGTTGTGTTGCTCGCTAAGAAAGTGACTCTTCAAAACCTAGTGGGGTAAGACTCAATGCTACCATTTGTCTCTTGATTTGCATGCGGAAGATTTCTTGTAGCACATATCCACATTCCTACATATTAAAAGTGAAATCATAAAATGTATTTCACATAAATAGATAATTATATATAACTTTATTAGTTTGATTGACTTATGATACTACAAGCATACTATTGTATATTGGGTTACCTATACAAGATGACCATGTATCCTTGCAGTACTTGATGGATGATGCTTCCTCTTTGTATTTTTCATAAAACTCTAATAGTAGAGTATCAACCTCATCTATCTTGGAATTCTCATGTAAATTAAGTGTACCTTGCATGTTCATAATGTTGCCAAGTGCTCCAAACATATCAACAAAAACTTGAAAATCATTCACCTTAAAGAAAAGGTTTTTTAGCCAACTTCTTCTCATGTGCCATATACTTACTAAGCATTTGAAGTTGTCATGTTGTTTGGATATCCAATATCAAAGGATTAGCTCCATCACCACAAGGTTGAAAAAGAAGATACTACTAGCCCAACTAGTTATGGACACTTTTCGGAGGCAAGAATAAGGAGATGTGACTCAAGAGGGGGGAGAGAGAGAGAGAGAGAGAGAGAGAGAGAGAGAGAGAGAGAGAGAGAGAGAGAGAGAGAGAGAGAGAGAGAGAGAGAGAGAGAGAGAGAGAGAGAGAGAGAGAGAGAGAGAGAGAGAGAGATGCTTTTAGTTATTGACAATGTTGCCAGGTGGGGTCACAAAAGTAAGCAAATGTGACCAGTAACTCCTGAGGAGAAAGAGAGAGAGAGTTGCTTTTAGTTATTGCCAATGCTACCAGCAGGTTGGGTCGCAAGAGTAAGAAAATGTGACCACTAACTCTTGAGGGAGAGAGAGAGAGAGAGAGAGAGAGAGAGAGAGAGAGAGAGACTCTTTCTCTAGAGTCCATCGATGGGGAAGCTCGACATGAGAAGAGAGGGCCCAATCACCACATAGGAGATGGGACTTGACATATAGAGCATGAGCCTTGCGTGCCAGGCTAAGGGTGTTGGTTTCCACAAGTGCTAGGGTTCAAATGGTCAGTGTGGCCACTTGATGTGACAAACTATCAAGCAGCATGGCCCAAGGGCTGTTAACTTCAATGTACTAGTGGTGGGATTTCAAGGCCCTATAGTAGTTAGATCCAGATGGTGCACAAGGCAAAGAGAGAGAGTGTGTGTATGTGTATGAGAGAGAGAGAGAGAGAGAGAGAGAGAATGTCCTTGAAATTTATTGTGAGTATATCCAATGTGAGAGAGTGAGAGTGTGTGTGTGTATGTAAGAAATAAAAGACTATAAGCCAGCCGCAAGGGTTTAAGAAAGAGAGAGAGAGAGAGATAGAGAGAGAGAGGAGAGAGGAGAGAGGAGAGAGGAGAGAGAGAGAGAGAGAATGATCTTTATGTAGTGAACTTTAATCTCTATTTCATTTGTAGAAAAAATCATGCGTTGTTTCAAAAGCTCGAAAAGTTAGTTTCAATTGCAAAAGCATGAAATCAAAAGCTCACAAAAATAACGCACTCAAAATGATAGCTCTACTACTAGATAATAGTTAAGATGCTAGTCAAAGGGCTAGTTGAAGGGACACCCAAAATATCTAATAGTCAAGCATAGGAGCCCTTGAATCCTAATTTTCCTTGGATACTGGATTCCCTTTGCTCTCTATCTCTGTGTATAACCCTTGATCTCCTCCCTTCTTCCTTATATAGCTTGTTGCCTGCTATGCCATTCTCTCCACCCATGTGTCACGTGACAGATGGTTTTCCACTACTCCTATACACATCACTCATTAATGCACTACTAGTAACCCTAGCTTTAAAGCCTGCTAACTATTATTGTCTTTAACACTGGCATGCACAGTGGACTCAAACACACAAAATTACTTACTAATGTTACCTTCATCATTTTTGTTGGTGGATGCATCCTCCTATTGGATTTGGTTCGAGGGCGGAGACATGGTGATAAGGGCCAGAGGGATGGGAGATAGTAAGGAGTGAGTTGGATTGGGATTTGGTCCAAGAGGTTGGTGTTAGAGCAAGGGAAGTGGGTTATATTGGAGGTGATGCTGCTACAACCAAAGGTCCATGCAAATCCAAAGGGGAGGATATAAGACATTGTGGAAGATGAGCTTGGCCACAAACTTCTCTAGGTAGATGGCTTCAAGCCAGATTCTCTACTATAGCTAGTCACATTGGAATATAATCCAAAGAAGGTCATCTTGGACTCCTTCAATTTTGATTTTATGCCTAGACTCGGTGCTTAGGAGGGTATGGATACGATGCTATCACTTGAGAGAGAGGGCTTTGGACTTAGTCAAGTGAGCTTGGAGCTGATTAATTTTGGCTAACTTTATGATCTCTATGGTGGGAGTAGAGAGGTCTTTAGAGAGTGAATCATCAGGATTAGGATCTCCATCTCTCTGATCCTTGCTTGGATCATTAGGATTTAGGGATTATCCTCCCTAATACTCACAAAAGGAAGTAGAGTTGGCCTCATATTCACTTTAGATGCTATAATTCCTGCTATGGATGCTACTATATATGCTAAAGAAAAAGGAGTCGTTGCAGACATTGAAATATGGCATAAATGTATTGGACATGCAAATGTGCAAAGGTTGAGATTAATGCAGTCCAAAGGATTGATTACAAGGTTACTTGCTTTTAAAGTTGCAAAATTTCATAAAGTGTGTGAAGCATATGAGTTTCGTAAGTAGACAAGACAACATTTCTTGCATGACAGAGATGCAAGCAGAAACACACTTGATGTTGTACATATAGATGTTTGGAGGCCTATATAGAATATATCTCTTTGTGGCAACAAATATTTTGTTACATTCATAATTTGATGATTGTTCAAGGAAGCTGTGGGTATATTTCATGAAGGAAAAGAGTGATATATTTGAGCACTTCAAAACTTTCAAGGCTACGATTGAAACAAAAATAAACTTGACAATTAAGTGCTTGAGATCAAATGGAGGGGAGAGAATTTCTCTAATGAGTTTAGTGCCTTGAGGTCTCATGGGATAAAGATACAATTTACTTGTACGTATAGCCCACAGTAAAATGGGGTTGGAGAAAGAAAAAATAGGCATATTACAAAAGTTGCAAGGGCATTGATGGTTGAAAAGAATATGCCATAACATTTTTTGTCTAAAGATATGCATACTATTCTCTATATTATGAATGCAACTCCCACAACTACAATTCATGGGATGACCCTTGAAGAATGCTTTACACAACAGGTAAGAAGCCTGATGTGTCACACTTGAAAGTGTTTTGCTATATTTCATATATTCATGTGTCAGATGAGCTGTGAAAGAAGCTTGATCCAAAGGCTAAAAAATGTACTTTTATTGGACACTCTTTAGATTAGAAAGGGTATTATTGTTATAACCCTATCACAAGGGAGTTCAGAGTGAGCATGAATGTTATTTTTTATGAGATGAATAGTTGGTATGCATCTAGTGGTGATGGATTGGATGATGATCATGATCATGATAGTTATGTGTATAAAGAAAAGAAACAATCATAGAGCCTTAGTGGACTAGAAACATTATCTAAAACTGCATCTACAATTAGCCCTTGGTCTGGGAGACTCAAGAGCAATTCAACATCTTCAGGTGGATCTATAAGCGTTGCTGGATAAAGACAAAGGGAAGAAGAAAGTGTTAGATGGTAATGATATATCTACTAGTCATTTGGGATTTGATGGATATTCTAGTGGTTCAGAGAGTTTGGATGATAAGCTTCATATTCCTTCGGACTCAAGACACCAGGTGTACAGAGAGCACATGGTAATGTAAAGGCTCCATTAATTGATCAGTGGTACATAATTCTAGTAGGATAAATATCCAATTAAGAGATTTGACTTTGAAGGTTATGTAGCTCACAATTATGTGTATATGGTAAAGGTAGTTGAGGATGTTGAGCCCACTTGTTTTGAGGATGCTATTAGTCATGCTCATTGTTGAATGCTGAAATGACGTGTTTTTTTTGTTGATTTTTGTTGTTTTTGTGGATTGAATGGTTGATTTTATATAATGATTGATTGGTTTGGAATTGGTTTGACAGTGTTTTGGATAGGCTAGAATGGTTTTGATCATCTCATGATGTTTTTTAGTAAAGATATGAGGTTCTGTGATGTTCTATTATGTTTTGTTAATGTCCTGATAGTGTCTGATTAGGTCTGATAGCTTTTGTTCTGTTTGGTTTTTCCTCTATATGAAGGATGGAGTAATGATTGATAAAGTTTGAGGTTTTTTGAAAGATCATCTAATGGTTTTTAATGGTTTTGATTGGTTTTAGTTGAGTTGGATGCTTTCTATTGACCTTCTGTAACCCTCTCTTGAGCATCTGTAGAGCCTCTATTCCAGTTTTTTCTTCCAGTTTTGTTGGATGAGGGTGTAGTATGGGAAAATTTTCTAGCCTTGGAAAGAGATGAATGCAAGTTAAAAATAGCTCAAGGAAGTGGAAGAAGTAGCTGTTGAAGACTCAAGGGAAGACTGGAGGGAAGTGAGTGATGAGCTATGAAGAGTCACTATAGTGGCTCTAGTGACCTTTCATATTAGACACGCCTCTTGGGAGGGGTATTCACGACCAAATAAGGGTTATTGTGAGTGTTTATTGAGCATTTTAGTGAGGATATGATGTACTATAGAGAGAGAGAGAGAGAGAGAGAGAGAGAGAGAGAGAGAGAGAGAGAGAGAGAGAGAGATAGCCACAAACAATGTATCTACCTATGAGAGATTGTGAGAGAAAGCTATGGAATCTTTGAAGATGAATCATATGTGATATCTTTCCATTCAAATTGGTGTATTATCTTGTGTTATTTTGTTCTATCAAAGAATTATATGTAGAATATGAAGAGTATGATGGATTTTGTTAAAGTTAAAGCTGTGGGAGAATTGTTTCTATGAAGCTGTGTGAAGATTTATTGTTTGTGGTGTTCTTTTCTTTGTTGAGATCATATAAAATATGAAAATGATGGTTGTTGATGATACAAGATAGATTTTCTTGTAGTAGAATTTATGTTTTCTTGGTGTCTCTCTTGGGGATCCATGCTTTTGGTGTGTAATTGGGGAAAACTGCCATCAACAAAGCATTATAAGAGACTGAAAATGAAGGAAATGGCATTGCCAAGAGAAGAAGAATTCAATGGACGCTTGAAAAGTTCCTTCTACCATTGAAGAATTAGAGATTCTCATTCCCAAAGCCACTTTCTACAAGAGGCTTATCCCACAATGGTGGAAACGTATTACCATCATGATGCAGGCTCTATGTGGTGGACTATTTCCTCTCCCTGTTGAAGAAATAGTAACATGCATCTTGGTAGAAAAATATTTGGAAGGAAACTGAAGTACAAAAATAGAGAGAATACTGCAGGCTCTATGTGGTGGACTATTTCCTCTCCCTGTTGAAGCAACAGTGACATGCATCTCGGTAGCAAACTATTTGGAAGAAAACTGAAGTGCAAAAATAGAGAGAATGATCATCCATGGGAGATTTGGCATTCATTGAGAAGTTTCCAAACATCATCATGTGGGAGATAGTGAAGAAGCTATAGGAATTGTGGTCAGTGGAGGTTCATGAAAACAAGAAAGAAAAGAATTGAAATTTGTTCATGGATGCTCAACAACACGATACGTGGGATGCATGGTGCACTGACAATCTCATGTTTGTCCAATTAGCAACCCACTAGAAGTAGTAGATAGAGTGTTCTTCACAACAAACACTATTGAAACCATCAGAAGTTGGCACCACAACAATCCTCAAAAGAATGAGTTTTGACTCTTTTAGAACGGAATATCTTCCCCTCTATAGCGTACTGAAAGCTGAATTCAGAGACATAGAAAATGAGAAAATAGAAGAAATTTGGCAAGAGAGTCCTCCAAATACTGAAGCCCCCTCTCATTCTATTATGTTGAGTACAGACCAACTCAGTGGAGCTAATTCCTTGATGAATGATGCAATCAAGAGGCAAGCACTAGAATGAGTCTAGAGGTACATGAGAAGAGACAAGGCAAAAATAAAAGTTGGGAGTAAGCTAGCAGTAGAAGCCTCCTTTGATGCCCTAGCGACACTCTTTTTAGAAGTTCCCATGGCGACTCAAGGTCCCCTTCCTAGTCAAATCCATCCTGGAAATATTGATGACAAGCTAGCAAATGTAGCAGAGTTTATGGTAGCATGTGTAGCTAACAATGCTGCCAGAATCCCTAAGCATTGGTTGGCAATATTCCCTGCTACGTTCAAAGGTGCAGTATTTTGATGGTATGACAGACAAGCAGCAAGAAGTTTTGGCGCATGGGATGACATGAAGTTGGCCTTCCTCACTAAATTTAGGCGTGAAGGTTTTGAAGAGCAGATGTGAGAGGAGTTCATGAACCAGTACTCTAGTGAACATGTAGAAGTCTATGTCTCACGAATGAAATCCATACTGAAGAGATGGACTAACCATCACTTGAATAAAGGCATCCAAAAGGGAGTTTTCCTTGGAGGCCTACAACCAAACCTTTGCAAGTTTGTGGAATTGAGAAGACCAGTCAACTTGCAAGCTAGATTGGAAGGTGTAAGATTGTATGACGAAGTTGAAGCAAGGCTGTCAATGACCTCAAGAAGAGGAGTCTTACCTCCTCCCATGCCAGGAATAGCATACCCACCAAATGTAGTCCCCGAGACAGTTTCCTACCCCTAGCCCCAGATGCAAACAATACCGTAGTACAATGCACTGAATCCACAGTGGGCAGATGACAATGCCTCAAATGATGGTTCATCCACAATAGCAATGGCATCACTGTTGAGATATTTAGAATCACACCCACTGTGGCATCTTTGTATGAGGCAATTCTGGGCTTAGGACATGTAGGCAGACTAAATCCCATATGCACAAAAAGGGAAAACTACTATCATCCAACAACTATAAAGCATTGTACTTGACTACCACTTTTAATATGGAATGAATACATGGTCATAATGATTTGTACTTTTAGTTAAGTGTCTTATCTTTGTCAGTACTACACAAGATTGTGTTTATAAGTCCAAGCTGCCAACTTGGAACCTAATTCACTTGTGTAAGAGTTTGTCTCTACTTGTTTATGTCATCATGAGTTTGGTCTTCATCTTCCACTCGCCATAGCATCTGCCATGCTCTAGATCCATGTCTTTTGACATGGTATCAGAGCCCAATCAAGCATAGCATGACTCCTTCTCTTCTCTCTCAGTCCCTCTTAACCTCAAGTTGGTTCAATGAGCTTATCCCTCAACTCATCTCCACTTGCTCCAGCTTGGTAGCCATAGCGGTCTACAACTATCTTCCTTCAAGATTCTAGAACATTCTCTACAAGGCATATCTCTCCAAGCTGCCTTCTGAAGATTTATTCTTGACCCTCAAGGCTTCTTTGCATCACATAAGAACTTGGCATTTCCCTATCTACTACTTAACGTTGTCATTTTTCTTAGGTTTTGTCCTATGTGGCCTCCATATCCAAGCAGTACCTAGTCACCTTGGAGCCCCTGGATCTCACACTACAAGCCATTATTCATCATGATTCCTTCTAGGGGAATCTTCTCTAACTTCAGTTGCACCTTCTTGGCACATCACATCCCAACATTGATGCTGCTTCTACCCAGCATTATCAAATTTCGTCATTACTACTACAACAGAAACGAGGCATAGACGCGCATGTTAGACGCGCAAAGTCTGGCGCGTCTATCATTGCATCTATATATGCGTGTAAATAGCATGTAAATAGATGCAAATTTTGCGTCTATATATTCGCGTAATTAGACGCATCTTCAGACGCGTAATTATTTAACGACCTGAAATTGGACTTAATATAATAAAAAACCAGAGTTAATAATTATTTTTGCATTGCTCTCTAATGAATGGCAATTCCTCCAATTGACAAGCCTGATATAAGTTATTAGTGGCAAGCGACAGAAACCTTATTATACAATTAGTAGCAAGCATTGCATGTATCTCATAATTTCTCTACTTGAAGATGATAAAAAATACTTCCTTTTTATTATGGAAAATTCAATTTAGCTTTACACTTGACTATTGATTCTTGAGTATGCACATGTGCACATGATAAAAACCATAGAATTAAGAATACATATTGAATCATTAAGCAAATGAAGTATGTTACAGTGAATGATCCATCTCATCTTCAATAAGATCAGCCCTTGCTAAACTATCTACTTCTAGGTCTATGTTACCAAGAGGTAACGAAACAAATAAGTCTATACCACTATCAGATGTGTTGCTATATTGCTCAATAACTTCATTAATATCATCGACAATCACATTATTGTCCTCTTCTGCGTTTCCTCGAACATCCTTGCGAGGTTCATCTTGTACTATATCACGCATATCATCCATTATGGTGTCATCATGTACATCATCATTAATTGTTGGATCGTCATCTGCTATCTCTATGTCGATAATATTACCATGTATTGGTTTTGAACGATTAGATATAGGGATGACATACCACCATCGGTTACTGTTTACCATTGGATGATACACAACCTGTATTTAAAAAACAAAAACAAGAAACTTAAATACTTATTATATTGTGTATATGTATCACATGTATACATATAAAAAAAATAGATTTTACATATATACCTGCTCACATTGTTGAGGTAGTACTAATGTGTCATTCTTGTTTTGGTGAAATTTTGTAGAGTCAATGATTACAAAACCACTTGGATGACGTCTGATTGTGCAATGCTCACCATTTGTTAACACTTCTTTAAACCACTTCACATCCAGTACATATATAAAGAATCGTCTAAATTCAAGCTTCAGAATATCTTGGATCAAGCCACAATAACCTTCCATGGTACCATTGGCATCCTCGAAGTGAGCAAGGACACCACAATCTTGGGTATTTCTCTTTTCCTCTAAATGTTGAGTTCGAAGATGTTTACCCTCACACCAAATAGCATTGAATAATGTGCACTAGTAGTAAAAGATTAAGATCAAACATGTCAATTTTTTATATAAAATATAGCTTATAGAAACAAATTAATTGATAGTATGTCTCACCTTTGATAAGCAACCTCGTGCATATTCCCACTCTTCTTGAGAAATATTAATTTCCTCCTCTTTTTCCATTCTCTCAATTTCCTCATGTAACCAATCTATATCAATATGACGTGGGAGCACATTTAGATTATCTGAAAATGAGACATTACGTACATATCTGGTGTGAAATGCTTGTCTTTCGCTTTTTCTTCTTGCCCTTGCTTCATTATATAGTGTCACCCATTTGCTCATTACATCACTATTGAGCACACAAAAACTATTTAACTTACAAAGTCCTTCTTTTGTTAGCACTTTACTCATTCCTTTTCCTTGAGGTATTATAGAGGTCATCCTCAAGTCTTCATCATCTTTCCATAGTCGTGGTTGAGAGGGGTCCACTTCAGCAAGATATTCAGAGATATGAACAAGGGATGATTGCACTAACCAACCCTCAGCCATGCTTCCCTCATGCCATGCTTTTTGCCTTACAAAATCTTTCAAGGTTTTCATGAAGCGCTCAAGAAAAAACATCCACCTTGCATGAACTGCCCCACAAAGTGCGATCTCATTAATCAAATGTACGAGTAAATTTAATTGAGTAGTCAAAATGGATCGATGAAAAATTTCCTCCACCAAACAAACCACCTCAACAGATACTACTCGAGCATCTTGCAATGTGTTTGGATCAATTTCCTTCGAGCTCACATATCTGTCAGGATGTATTTGACAATTGTTTATTTTTGTGTAGAAATTCAAACATATATAATGAAAAAATACAATGTATACACACCTCACAAGCTCTCCCATCTTGTAAATGATATCACGTACATCTTTGGATACACAATGGGATATGCTAGTAGGAAGTACGAATTGAATGTAAACAATATTTATAGACCAAATGATTAGTTGAGGAAAAAGTCATCATACCCCAAAGTTTACACATAGTTACTCCACTAATTACTATATTCATGGTTAGAGATACCATTACTTGAATCATTTTGTGCCAATCATGGGACTTCAAACCAGATAGTTACTCCATACCTCTTTTCTTTTTCTTTATGAAGGCTCCCTTGAGACATCTCATACATCCTGTGGGTGTTCAAAAGCTACATATTTGTTCCTTCACTATTTTTTCCTCATTCTTTGACAACATCGAAGGTGCATGGGGTAGCTCAATCTTTTCTCTGGGTACAATGCGTAGCCAGGCTCGTCTCATGCGACCAATGTTATGTAAATCCTCCCTTACATTGACTGAATCACGAGCCCCTATCAAGTGATCCCATAATGTAGATACAACATTTTTTGAATATGTGCATGGGGTCCAACAGGTGATTGATCTTGAGTTCAGTCCAATACGAAAGATGAAAAAATATAGAGAACTTAACAAACAAACAATATATTATGTAAACAATTCATCATGCTAAATACTTTAAAGTCAATCGAGAGAAATGCACTTCTTACCGACTCATGCCGAGTGGAGGGTGGCTGTCGGCATTAATCCATCTCTCCTTCCAATCTCGAATGGTTAGAGATTGTGGAGTCATTCCATTAGTAGGGAGAACATATTTGGGATGGTCAATAAGAAGAAATCGATTATGATTGCCGTAGATAACCTTCTTTAAACATGCTGGCCTAGAGGAAACTAGAGAGGGACCGCAAATAGAACATGCATGATATCCTGATGTGGTTAAACCTGAATAAACAAGTGAATTAATAAAATGCAATTGATTCAAGTCTTGAATTTCAAATATAGAGTTATATACATGTACCTGAACACTCTCCGTATCTTGGAAAGTCATGCATGGTCCACAACAACATGGCCTTCAATGTGAAATCTCTAGAGGATGCAGATACGCTTGTATCTTGCACCTCAATACCTTCCCATAACATTTCTAACTCTTCAATCAAAGGCTCTAAGTAAATGTCCATGTTTTTTACCTTGTGCTTTCCAAGAATCAGAAGGGACAACATTACATGTCCCTTTTTAATTGCCATGGATGGAGGAATATTATAGTTCACCAATACCACTGGCCATAGACTGTATGATGTGCTTTTGATGCCAAATGGATTGATTCCATCCATACCCAAACCAAATCTCAAATTTCTTGGCTCTTTTTTGAAAACGGGCCACAAATTATCTATATGTTGCCATGCCGGTGTGTCTGCAGGGATCCTCCATTTTCCATCACTTGAACAATGACTAGCATGCCATGACATGAGCTTTTCAATAGACTTACACTTGAACATAAGTTGAATACGTGGAACAATTGAAAAATGTCACAAAACCTTACGAGGCACATCCATTGACTTCATCTCCACTTTGTATTTTGATTCGCCATAAACAGGACACTCTCGTGCGAACTCATGAATCCCACGAAATAAGACACAATCATTGACACATGCATGGATCTTGACATAATCGAGGCCTCCCAGAGATGTCAAGTAATGTCTTGCTTGCTCTCTCTTAGTTGGCAATTTGTTTCCTTTTGGAAGCATTTGTGATAATAACCTACATATATTTTTAAAAGTGAGTTAGAAAACCACCAACATATATTTTTGTCTGATTTCAAAATAGAACAATTAATATTATGATTCATAAGTCAAACTGAATTGATACCTACTTCAATAACGCATTCAAAATGACATTACTCCATCCATAAATTGTTTGCAAGTTAAGTATCTCGAGGGACGCACGAAGAATGGAGTACGTACAACCTTCATACAGCAGAGTAGATGACGCTACGTATAGTGGATCATCTGGCTTCGTAGAGTGACCTTCTCCCTAAACCGGTTGCGAAAATAGATGGTGTACCATGTTGTCCAAAATCTCATCCTCTACAACTTGATGGGACATTTCATGAGGGCTACTATCATGATGGTCAATCTCCACTCTTCTTGAAAACTCTGCCTCCTCGCTTGACATTTTGCAACCTCTCGACGCCCGAGACGGAGCAACTGAGGATGTGGCACCACATCCTGCTCAACCACAAAAGGGAGTTTCATGTACGTTGATATATATTGAGTAACATAGACTAGCAATCTTAGTGTTTAAAAAAAACAATGAATACCGATGATTTTTCTCGATCCCACTCTCCATACATGCTGAGGTGTGACATTGCAACTCGACGTGCTCGAAAAATACACCCTCGACAATGATCACACATGCATTTAATTTTTCGTTGTAGCCATGCATCTCGATTATGAAGACGTAATGTTTCATCCTCATTTGAGGATGTGCTCGTTGACTCATCAGCATGCACCGCACTAGGTGATGACGATGACATGATTAAACCTAATTCATGACAATATCAAAATATTTATCATTCATATGTTTACATATAAAAACTTTAAGATGACATATTAATTATTCTAAGATCTCAATTTTAAATACACAAAACTTATCATGAATACATAAAAACTTATGATAAGAACTTACTATCAAAACTTATCTTAAAAACAAAAAATTATGATAAAAGCTAAATGCGCGTCTATATCTGCGTTTACTTACGTGTCTAAATTTGCGTCTATTTACGCGTCTAACTTCGCATCTATACGCGCGTTTACGTAAACTTAAACGTGCAAATAGATGCGAAAATAGATGCAAACGTCAAAATTCAAAAGATACTTAAATCATTTATTTTCAAGCTGCGCCTTTCCTTTCCTGCATTTTTTGCGTATTCTGAAGCTCAAGTTTAGCCAACATGCAGTCTCTTCATGCCTCACCTCCTCATGACTCACCTCTTCTTTCATTTCAAAGCGACAAGAGGGGAAAAAGGAAAGCCAAGGAGAGGAAGAAAGAGAGAACAAGAGAGAGGAGAACAAGAGGAAGAAGAAGCAAAGGAATGAGACAACAAGCAGCAAGCAAGCATCAAGGGAGAGTAACTCACCAAGGAGAGGAAGAAGGAGAAGAAAGAAGCACCACCACCCGCCACACCAAACACCCAAGGTGAGTCCTCTCTCTCTCTCTCTCTCTCTCTCTCTCTCTCTCTCTCTCTCTCTCTCTCTCTCTCTCTCTCTCTCTCTCTCTCTCTCTCTCTCTATGTGTATATTAGGATCTATGATTGCATTTTGTATAGCACAAATGAATCATGAATGGCAGTCGTCGAGACTGAAATGAGCCGACTGAGCGCGTTTGCCAGTGCGTCTACATTTTAATACAGACGTAGGGATAGACGCGAAGCTATGTTTGCTGTCATTGCGTCTGCGGCCGCATCTCAGAGCACGTGTATTCTACGTCAGAGATGCGAGAATACACGTGCTCTGCACAGAAGAAGCTTTGACTTCAGAGTCGCGTCTCCAGGCACGTGTATGTTGCATGTGAGACGTGGGAATACACGTGCCCTGCTCAGAAGCTTTGACTTCAAAGTAGTATCTCCAGGTGCGTGTATTCTGTTGAGAATCAGCAATCACACTCACTAAACAGCCTCTTTGTATGGAGCTTCAGGGTCAAGGACATGCAGGCTAACTTATCCCATATGCACAATGGTGCCTACTGCAGTTTTCCTACTTTCCTATAAAGCATTGTACTTGCTTCCTTTCTTAATGCAATGATAGTACTCTTTTCTTTTCAGTGAAGTGTCAATGTCATTTTCCACATACACAAGATTGTGTTTATGAGTCCAAGTCTCAATCTTGGAACCTAATTCACTTGTGTAACAAATAGTGTCTTTGTCTTCTCCATCATGAGTTCACACTTCTCATTTCATCCTCCATAGCTTCCGATTTTGCCATGCTCTAGATCCCGCATTTCTCACATGGTATCAGAGCCCAGTTGGGCATGGCATTGCTTCTCTAGCCTCTCTTGATTCCTCTCAACCTCAGTCTAGCTCAATGTCAGCTCATGACTTCATCTCCCAACTCTACTCTCACTAAAGCTTCCATGGCAGCCATAGCCAGCAGCACCCTGTCAAATTGAGCTACTTATATCTCACTCCACAGGTCAAATTTCTTGGAGCTTCCTTCTGGAAAAGTATTCCCAACTCACAAAGCTTCCCTGTATCACATCAATCCAGGACATTGGATCATCTGGGGCTCAGCATTGTGAAAATCCTCAATCTCTGCTCTGTGTCTGCCATAGCCAGACAGGACCTACCTTACTTGGAGCTTCAATAACTCCTCAACCAGGCCATTTCAGCCCACGATTTCTTCTAGGGATTGTTCCTCTACTCAAGGCGATTCATCCTGGCACAAAAATTGACTGCATTACTGCACCCTGACTCCAGTATTGTGGAAATCGCGGAAATTTGTCAGAATTGCGCCTGCCCATGTTCGAGCTGCCTGCGTGCTGCATACAGTCCACGATATTGACGATTATCATGGGGCTTTGATAGCCCATGAAGTCAGCTTCCTAGGCATATAAAATTTTTTGAAAATGATCCACTGTAGCTCTTGCAATCAGCAAAAAACCAGGCTGCCCCAGAAACCCTAATGCAAAAGCCATAGCCAAAGCTTCAAAATTCTGACATTTCTCACTGTTTCTCTCACTGAAGTTATCAACATTGATTTTAATCACTGAGCAATACTCTCTGAAGTTCATTAAAGTACTGTCACTCAGATTTGAAGGTATCAGCATCAAATCAAGAAGGGGAAGATCACTTGGATTTAAAAGAGTAAAGGACTTTGCAGATTTGGTATTCATTGACACTCAGTTAGTGTTTTTTTAGCACTTGTGTCTCTCAACCAACTCTTCTGCTGCTCAAATCTAATAAGTCTGAAGTTGATTTGCTACTGTTCCCGTAAGTCTAACATGGGAAAAGACTCTCCAAATGCTCGATTCAAAGGAGTCGGGTTCCACACCTGGCAAACCCGCATCAAGCTCATCTTGATGAAAAAGGGTCTCTGGGCCATCACAAATGGCAAAGAGAAGAAACCTCGGGATGCAAACCTTGCAACTACTTGGCAAAAGAATGATGATAGAGCCCATGCCATTATCAAACTGGAGCTAGACAACAGTTATATCCATCATGTGGATAACTGTGAGACCTCACAGGATACATGGAAAAGACTTGACATCCTGTTCAGTGCACAATCTAAATCATCAAAGTATGGTCTCCTGATTGAGTTCTTCAGGCTTGAAATGAAGTCCAGCACATCACTTGCCACACATCTTAATTACATGGAAGGACTCCTAACCCAACTTGCAGGAATCAACATTAAAATGGATGAAGATGTTTGCATCGGTGTTCTACTTAAGAGCTTGCCTCCTGAATATAATAATGTATCAACAACTTTAATCAACATGCCAAATCCTGAACTTGTTGATATCCAGGCATCACTGTTAGAAGAGGAAAAGAAGCTAAAAACTAAGGAAGAACCAAGTACCTCTAGAGATGGGCATGCATTATATGTTGGCAACAGGTACAAAGGCAAGAAGGATCAGCTCTTCTGTGACTTCTGCAAAAGGACCGGACACACCGAGAAGTTCTGCCACGCAAGAAAGAGATCCCAAAAGGCCTATCTAGTCGCAGTCAAAGAAGAAGAAGAAAATGGAGCAAAGGAAGAAGATGATGAAGATGAAGACCACCAGGATTGGAAGGACAAGACTCATCAGTCCTTACACTCCCATAATTTTGATAGACTGTTTTAAAAAAGCCTTGTACTTCCTTACCCTAATGCTTCCTGCCATAAGCTTTGTAAAATCCTTATGTAACTTGGCATTACAGTCCCTATACACTTTATGAGGCCCCTGTTACAGCCTCTGGACATCCACCATGTTTATGGTACCCACACTTAGTCTTTTCTGCGATAGCCTCTGGTGTTTTGCCATGTTTGTGGTATGCCCACACTTTGCAGGTGGTTCTCATTACAGCCTCTACACACTTTGTGCCTTTCTAGTTGTGATTGAGGAGGGGTGTTGAGAATCAGTAATCACACTCACTAAACAGCCTCTTTGTATGGAGCTTCAGGGTCAAGGACATGCGGGCTAACTTATCCCATATGCACAATGGTGCCTACTGCAGTTTTCCTACTTTCCTATAAAGCATTGTACTTGCTTCCTTTCTTAATGCAATGATAGTACTCTTTTCTTTTCAATGAAGTATCAATGTCATTGTCCACATACACAAGATTGTTTTTATGAGTCCAAGTCTCAATCTTGGAACCTAATTCACTTGTGTAACAAACAGTGTCTTTGTCTTCTCCATCATGAGTTCACACTCCTCATTTCATCCTCCATAGCTTCCAGTTTTGCCATGCTCTAGATCCCGCATTTCTCACATATTCTGTAATCCACACGTGAGGATACACGCGCGCCAAAAGCATTGACTTAGAAATTGCATCTGATAGCGCGTTTATATTGCATCTCAGATGCGGATATACACGCGCTTTGACCACAGGGTTGACTTTAGGGATGCGTTTGAGAGCGCGTCTGTCCTGCATTTTAGACGCGGTTATACACGCGCCAGCCAGCTTTGATAAAGAATAATTTTTTATTTCTGAAATTTTATGAATTTTTCTTTTTCCTGTGTTTTTTTTGTAGATGTCACATCCTAGTTCATCTAGCAATGACCCGGATTTGGATCGCATGAATGATACATTGGGCTTGTTCAACAGAGGGGTCAATGCATTTTTTGGAGGTTTTCCTAGTAGGGAAGACTTCATGGGAGAGATGACCAGACACCTTGGCCGCTCTCCCACAGCAGATGAGGTGTTCAGCGTCATGTCTGGAAAGCCTCTGATGTCTTTGCCTGGCACTACTTCCCAAACTCCAATTGCAAGTACTCCACGGTGCAGATTTGCTTCACAACAAAAGATCCCACCTCATGACACGCGCCAAGGACTCACTGCATAGACAAGAGGAGGGGCGTGGAGCCTATAGCCAACCACCTATGTGCCATCGCATAGAGTGGAAGAAAGCCAAGAAGAAAGCAGCAGAGAAAGTGAAGAGTCGCCACACGTAGAGGCGTGACGCATCCAAATGGAAACCATGGGATCATCGCATTACGGATCGGGCGGCAGAGAGTCGTGGGAGGTAGAGTTTATAAGTATATTTTGATTTCTAGTTTTTTTTAATTTATATTTCTTTCAATTCTTTATATAATTTATTCTAATACATTGTAACTCATAATTGTTTGTATATATCATAATTGTTTTGCAGACTACTATCGTTGGTAGGATACCTACTCCTAGAGAGGTAGGTTACCATCGAGGCCATAACCGCACAACCACATGGCTTCACTTCTATGAGGAGGGTCTCGTCACTGAGGACTAATACAACCGGGCTATGAGGATTCGATAGCCAGAGGATGTATATTTTTCTTACTTTCCTATTAAAAGTATAGCTAATTATAACTTTTTCTCCACCATGTGTACGTAAGCAACCTTGATCTTTTATGTGTGTAGGCGAACCCCGATGTGGAGCATAGCGAGGAGGGGAATAGCGATGCTAGTAGCCATGGTGGTGCTAGCAAAGATGTTTCTTCTTCAGATTCATAGAGGAGCACCATACATGCTCTATGGCCTTGTTTTCTTGTATATCTATTATCCATCTTTGAGCCTACTGCTTGCGGCCACGCTTTAGGTCGCAAGCACTTAAACTTCCCATGTAAATGCTTTTTATCTATAATGAATACATGGACTTTTGTTTTCAATTCTCGTGCTTTCAAATCAATTGTCTTTTTCCCAAATGCACAATTTGATGTATGGGAGGGGGAAAAAAAACCAGAGAGCATGTGCTCTCTGGTTTTTTTTTTCCATTTCTATTTTACGCGTCTATCTGCGCATCTAAATTGCAGAAAACACACGTTTATAAGCGCATCTAAAATGCAGAGTACATGCGCTCATACACGCGCTACATAATTCAAATTTAAAAAAAGAAATTAAATATCTTTTTTTTAAAGGAGATTTTTTGTTTTGCTTTTGTGTCTATGGGCGCTTGTAAAAGTGTGTCTATATGCCCGTCTAATTTGCGACGCGCTGGTAGATGCACAAAAGAAATTAAATAAATAAAAATTTTGGTTTTTTTATGCACTTGTATTCACGTGTGTATATGCGTGTCTATTTCTGCGTGTAAATATCTCTATACATGCGACTATAGACGCGAGTTTGTAGACGCGCAAATAGACGGGCAAGTAGACACGCCCGTAAGATTTTCTCTTTATTCAAAAATCGCGTCTAAAAGTACATCTAAGAGGCCTTTTTTTGTAGTGTACTGTCTGAAATTCCACCTGCCTACGCTTGTTTGCTTTACACAACATGACTCTGCATCGATCTAGATGATGATCATAGGGCTTTTATAGAGCATAAAGAGAGCTTCATTTCCATTTAAAAATTTTTCAAAATGATCCAATGTAATTCCTACAATCAATGAAAAACCAGGCCTGGGTCAAAACCCTAATCTAAGAAGCCATATCCAAGATTACTTAAAGCTTCAATTTTCATCATTTTCTCACTCCTCTTGGCACACTCAAGCTCCTACCACTCTAAACTGAGGAATCACTCAGTGTTTTATCAAATATTTCATCAACCAATCATCAAGCTTTGGAAGATTTGGAGAAATCAAAGATCAACGGGACAACATCACTGCTACTACAAGTCTCAAGCTCTTCAATTTCTCACTCTTTTCAGTCAAGTAGAGAGTTCCTACCATTGAAGATCTGCTACAACACTCAGTCTTCTAGAAAATATTTAATTGATTTACCATTAAGGAAGGGTTTCAAGCTAAAGGGGTAACATCAAACATCAAGAAACAAGAATCATCATCTTCAAAACCATAGTATCTTTTGATACTACTTAGTGGGATTTGATACTGCCCCATCACTTGTGCTTGTTAGCACATTCAAGAATCAACTCATTACTGATTTATCTCAGATTTTAAGTTAATAATCAATGACCAAAATGAAGTTTTTCATATGGACACATGCTATCAAGGTTAACACAACTGCTCTTGTTACTCACTTGTACTACATAGAAGATGGTACTCTACCTATAGGAAAACTTTGAGCTGTCTATATCCAAATGCCATCAATGTACCCATGTCAAGACCTTGAAGACATGAAAGTGCAAAAGTTTTCAATTATTTCAGTTGCCTCAAAAATAATGATATATTGGCTTGAGGGGGACATGAAGACTAGTGCAAGCAAAGAAGACCATGAAGAAAAGGACCAACAGAGCAAAGTGAAGAATAAGTACAAGATCAAAAAGAGCGAGCTTGACTACACTGACAAGAAGACCTACAATAAATTGAAGATCTATGCAAAAAGAAATGTTAAAAATTGCAAGGGCCTGAGGGCCCTTGACCCAAATTTTTACTAAACCTTTTAGCCTTGTAATTCCTAGCCCTTATGCTTCTTATCATAAGCTTGTAAACTCCTCATGTAGCCATGTACTACAGCCTCTGTACACTTTGTGAGGCCCCTATTATAGCCTCTAGATGACTATCATGTTTGTGGTACCCACACTTAGCTTTTTCTGTGATAGCCCCTGATGTTTTGCCATTTTATGGTGTGCCCAAACTTTGCAAGTGTTTCTCTCACTAAAGCCTCTACAGACTTTGTACTTTCTAGTTGTGATTGAGGAGGGGTGTTGAGATATTTACAATCACACCCACTATGGCCTCTTTGTATGAGGTAGTTCTGGTCTTAGGACATGCAGGCAAACTGAATCCCATATGCACAGAAAGGGAAAACTACTACCACCCAACAACTATAAAGCATTGTACTTGACTACCACTTTTAATATGGAATGAATACAATGTCATGATGCTTTGTACTTTTAGTTAAGTGTCTTGTCTTTGTCAATCCTACACAAGATTGTGTTTATGAGTCCAAGCTACCATCTTGGAACCTAATTCGCTTGTGTAATAATTTGTCTCTACTTGTCTATGTCATCATGAGTTTGGTCTTCATCTTCCACCCGCCATAGCATTTGCCATGCTCTAGATCCGGATCTTTTGACACTCAGATAGTTCCTCAAATAGATACTCAACAACACTGGAATCCTACCAACTAGAATCAGCAAATCCCAGTCTCAACAAGAGCTTTGGAGATCATAACCAAAATAGAGGACCCTCTATATCAACCCAACCAGTTTATGTAGTGATTAAGAAGCTTCCCAAAACCCTACTCTACAAGTGCTCCAAGAGGTAAAAATCTGAAGGACTACCTGTCCAATTCAGTCACAAGTATCAAAAAAGAGATTATGGATGTGATTACAAAACAACTTCAAACACTGAAGGTAAATACAACCAACATATCCACTCCTGCTAGAGATGGGAGAGATGTGATGTGTTCTAATACATGGTGTGAAAAGTGCCATCAAGTAGGACATTTATCCACAGAATCTACATGAAAATGAACCATCCCTGGAGCTTTCTATTCATATTGTTTGAGGAAGAACCATACAGAGGATATTTTCTCTTTGAAGGAGATGCACAAAAGAAGAAAGAAAGATGAAGCAAGATTCAACTTGCTAGAATCCAAAATGACAACACCTGCATTGGACCAAAGCCTAGGGAGTTCGGTCCTAATTTTGGCCCAAGGAGGATTCCCTCTCAAAATTATAGAGGATGAAAGTCTGGTGGTGGCCAGAGATCAGAGGTGGAGTGTTATAGATGTGGAGAAAAGGGTCATATCTCACCAAACTGTCCAAACCCTAGAAGGTCTATGGACTACAAGCTCTTATGTAGTCAATGCAAAGGAGACAGCCACACTACAAAAGACTTGTCCAAGTCCCGCTCTTGTAAAAGCTACTCATGATACCCAACAGAGGACCCAAGAACCTGCTTCCAATTTGGTGGAATGGAAGTTGTCGCAATAACGCATGCAAAGAAAGGAGAATTCACATTTTCAAAAAAGAATGTTCCCTCTACCAAGACAGTGAAGTTCAATCTTCCTAGGGAGAAACAGAACAATGCAGCACAAAACAATGTAGTACAGAGCCATAGAGAGCTACAAAGATAATTGCAGAGACAAGACCAAAGGTCCAGGAGATAGAGGATACCGAAGTACCCCCTGAAGAAGAAGAAGTGTAGATGTTTCCCCTCCTAGAAGAAAAAGGAAGAATAAAAGTGGGTGTGATCCCATTCCCTAGCTATTTGGAGAAGCTTTGTGGCTTCTATCAAAGAATATGACTTGGTCAAAGACCTATACACTTTTAAACCAAACCTAACATTCCAACCATTGCTAATGTTGTCTCCTAGATAATGGAAAGAAATTCAAAAGCATACTAATGAGATGAAGAGACTTAAGGTTTTCTCCCTCCACAGCAACCAAGTCCAACAAAGCCTCAGAGCCTATGAAGGAAGTGGATGTGGCTAACACCTTCCTGGATCTTGAAACCCTAGAGATTGGCGTATGGATTGAATGATACTTTATACCAAACACATTGATTGATGGAGGCTCATCAGTGAATATAATAATTGATGTAACAATTAAGGATCTAGGCTTGCAACACAATATTAGTGAGTTTGGGAATCTCCCAATTCCCATTTTTTTAATATTAAAAAGGTGACACCTAGATAGCATACCCATAAGTTTCTCAAAACCATATGATGTGACCTATCATTAGAAAGCGCTTGAAAAATGGAATCTATTAAGCTATAGAGTGCTCGATTTGGAGTTATAATGTACAAGTTATGAAAAATCCAAAGATTTGACCACGTGTCCCAAACTTATGGAAAATTCCCATATTCCCCAATATGGTGTTTTGCATGGTACGCAACCTATGTAGTGGATTATCCCACTGGCAGACCAAAGCAGAATCAAGACTTTGGGCACTTCTCCCATATGTGAAGATAACCCTCATAGGAAGGGATTATTGGCTAACATATCTAGTGGTCAAACCAAATTCCTATGGGATCTCATACCCTCTACTACTCTGGGAAGACCTTGGCTTTTTGAAGAAAGAGCAAGGATGAATTGATTCAAAGAAACCCTAACCCTAGACAGAGGACTCAACAAGGTGGTACTGAAGTTGTATGGATCACAAAAAAAATAATGGATCCACTTCCATCGAAGTCATAACAGACTCCTCCAATGAAGTAACAGTTGGTACATTAGGAAATGAAGAAGCATTCAAACAAATCTTTCCTAAGAAAACAAAGGCAGAGTCCCTAACAGTGGACATTGTAATCCAACTACCGAAAGAAGAAAAGTCTTTGTCAATCGGTGAATACCTCTTGCCTAAACTAGAATTGATAGATGAAATCACCTCTAATAGTGAGATAGAAGCATGAATGTACTATTCTCCCTCCTATTACATGGCCGTAGCAGAGCAAGAGACAAAGACAGAGACATACATAGAAGCAAAGACAAAGACAGACATAGAAGCAGAAGCAGAGGACATAGCAAAGAGTTTGTTCTTCTCTTATAGAACCCCCATAGAGGCAGACATAGAATCTAAAGTTGACAAAGATGATAATGTGAAAGAAGATTATGAAAGCAAACTAGAATAATCTATTCTACTCGCAAAAGGCATAGATGAGAAAGAAGTTCTAGAAACCTTAGAAGCCAAAGATCCCTTGATGATTGACAATAATGACTATGGTACCCTTTGGACTGATTAATGAGTCACGTCATATGCAAAATCTCTATAAGAAATGGATTAAGAAGAATAATCCTTCCTTTAGCAATGGCTCTCACTACCCTAATCCACCCCTCTCACGACGAGAAGATAATGAGGATGCACCTTTCCAACAACCCCCAGTTCGGAAACTCAAACAGAACTCAAAAGGTTCTTATTATGTGATGTTCTTGGATGTATCCTCGAAAGACGAGTTCTCGAGCCAAGAAGTAACTCATCCCCAAATCAAACCCAAAACCACTCTAATACCCTTTCCACTTCCCAAGGAGTGCACTAAGTCTCTACCAAAATAGGACATTAGTTCTGGTGGATTGTCAGAGGAGACTACTCCCTTGAAGGAGTCGATGGACCAAACGTTGTCTATGGAACATTCATCCATGAAGTGGAAGATAAAAAACAATTAACATTTGTGGATGCAGATGGTACTAAACATCACCTAAATGTGGGTATCAGTCTTCTAGAAGAAGAGTTGTCGGTCATACATGACCTACCAAAGGAGAACTTGGATGTGTTCGCATGGTGGTACAAAGATCTAAAGGGGATTGATCCCACAATGTGCCAAGCAACCAGGTTATAGACATTGAGGTGGTAGATGAGGCCTCATCTCTATTGACCATTATAAGCATAAGAGAGGAATGTGATTTGGTCAAGCTTCACAAAGACATCAACAATGAGGCACCCAATATGCTACCAAATGACTTCTACTTCGTACACAAAAAAAAGATTGTATTGAAAATAAGGGAATCGTGGATTATTTGCAAGGACCTTCAAGGCAGAGTTCAAGCCAAAGATTAGTACTACCAACCTAAGCCGCTCTTGTAACACGCAACCTTGTAACCTAAGCTTCTCTTGCAAGATGTACCTTGTAACACACAACCCTTCTATTAAGGGATCTTTTGTAACACACCTTTTGTTATAGAATGGATCTTTTGTAACACACAAAGCCTCTGATAATTTATGGATCATTCTTGTCAATTTCCTTCCTCTCTACAATTAGTTTCATTATTGTTTTGGTGTATTTTTGAATGCAGAGATGGTGTAATCAACATGATGTAATTGACACAACAAGATGTACCTTGTAACACACAACCCTTCTTAAGGGATGGGTCTTTTATAACACACAACCCTTTTGTTAAGAATTAGTTCTTTCTGTCATTTTTCTTTTACTATTGATATGCTATTGTTTTGGTGTGTTTAAGAATGCTTGACTCTAAGGAATACAAAGATGATGTAATCTAGACATTTTCTTAAATTCACAAGTGATGGACCTAAAAACGGGCCGGCACTGGCTCATGCACTAGCCGGACCTCGTCACTATGCGCAAGACAACCCCTCGGCCTCGCGGCCAGGAGCGTCTATCAAAATCTCTGCCTTCCTAAACATTGCGTTTGTAATACGTTGTAGTCCAACTGATCCTAACCCAATATTACTCCTCAGAGGGAGTCCCTTCCACATAGCCAAAAGGCTCGAATCACATACACATAGGGTTCCTCCTACGGCTGAATGCCGTCAACCCTCTGCGACTCTCCTACACCTCGGGGATTGGCCCCTCGATGCGCCGCTCAACATTTAGACATTTCGCACAAACGTCACTCAAGGTACCAAATAAACGTATCCAGGAATGTACCATTGTCCTTACTTGACTTCCCCTTTAACCCTCGTCTATCCTACAGCATGGGTATCTCACTGCCTCTCAACGTAGGGTCACAGGCCTACTGAAAACAATTGCTATGCATATCCAGGAGCTAACTCTGATACTTTTAATTTCCTCTAAATGATCATGCAAAGAGGTGGATGCCTAGTGCTCAAACATTTTAAAAACCAGCCGCGTGCAAGTGCAAATCATCTCTTTCATGCTTTTCTTTCTAACCGCTTTGTGCTTCGTTGCAACACCTAGCACCGAAGTGATCTTCGTGCTACTAGGTTTTAATTTTTATCATTATTATTCCGTCCTAGATGCGATGCATATAAAATCAGCAAATTATTCCTCATGCTCAACGGCATTTAACCATTTTTTTCCACAACTCTACCCTCCCCCGTTGATAGTGCATCATTGCATTCATTTCTTTTAGGGTTTCCTTGTCATTTTATGTGGAGAAAGGAAGGAAACACGCACTAAAACATATAAACAAGGCTGAACTGAAGCATAACTTCATGCCCCAGCCTTGCTATACATCAACAAACATAAATCCTATTTTTCTATATTTTTCGTAGCCCCAAATGTATTTTTCCCCTATTTTTCATGGTTTTTTTATCATTTTTCCCCATTTTCTTCATTTTCTTGTATTTTTTAAATTGCTGAAAATGAAAACCAGTTTGTGGGCTGTGGCCCTTAGTTCATTTGCAACAAAATTGAAAGATTAGTTGATGTGTATCGACGGTTTTCCCCATTTATATGCCCAAAACCCTTGTTTTCCTTCATTTTTATGGTTTTTCGTGTCTCGGTTCCCTATTTTCTGCTATCCCACACATGTTTTCCAGATTTTTAAATGATGAACAGCTAGAAACCAACTCAAAGCACGACATACTCAAAACTCAATCCATATGAACACATTTTTATCAACCAAATTTGCATCAAAAGACCATTTTCTTTGTAAAAACAATTATTACCGTGTCTTGCGGGTTTTTCCATTAAATTTGGCACGTCCCACGATTGATTTCCAGCCATGAATTCTGCTTGGAATCAGCAATCTACAATGATTTTGCATTGCTCTTTCATCCCGTCAAGAATCGGCATCCATCCGGCCGTCCATCTCCATCCTATCCCTTCAAGCACGAACGGGGGCTAAGAGGAGAGAGAGGGAGGAGAGAGAAAGACTGATTTTCTCTCTCTCCAACCAGTCCACCATTGCGGGAGCGGAGACCGGCGAATTGATCGGCACATCGTCTTGATCAGGCCTGGAGGTTCATTAGTATGGCTTCTTTGCAAGCCAGCAAATCGATTGGGGGGGGGGGGGGGGTCGCGTTTTTTTCGGCGCCTGTTTTCAGCCGCCGCCCCCCCTCCATATCCACGTTTTTTTTTTTTGGGGGTGGCGGCTCATTCAAAGTGATCTGATAGATGTCCTCCGTGGTGGATCCCTCTTTGGACTCATCACTCAATGATGTCTCACTAGCAGATAAATCTTCTAATGTCTCCAATTCTGTAGAAGATAGAGGAGCTCTCTCACTCTGTGGGGACTCAGGATAAGCATCAACCACCACATGCTGAGCACCTCTGCCGAATATTAATCGACCGGCGGGTATATCCACTTGGCAATCCGCTTGCAAGATCCAAGGTCGTCCAAGTAATACTTGGTAACTTGGCCGCCCTGCAAAACGAATCACCCTAAAGTCCAACATGCATTCTACATTTGCAACAGTGACATGGACCTTAGTAATGCAGCCTTCCGGCTGTCTCAAACTGTCATCTGCCATTCTAAGAATTGTGGAGGTGTCTTTCTGAATCGCAAGACCCAACCTTTCCATCAGTTCAGAACTCATAATGTTAACAGATGATCCCGTGTCGACAATGGCATAATCTACTAATATCCCATTGACATAGGCTGCAACCCTTGGGCAATGCTTCTCAGCATGCTCAAACCAGTCATCACCAACTCGCGCAATACCCAAAGATTCTACAATATACCCGATACGTAGGATCTTTCTAAATTCCTTACATACTCCTGGGGAAAGCTTAATAAGCTGTAAAAGATTCACATCCGGCTTGACTTCACAAAGAGAGCTCGCTAAATCGAATTCATGATAGTTCGATAGAGCTCGCTTTTCACGCCAAACCATCCGCTCTTTAGGTCGCTGAACCGGCTTTATTGCCTCTTTCTTAACTTTCACCTTCTTCTTTGGTGGTTCCTTATCGGCTTTACTTTCCACGGGCTTTAAAGGTCCCCCTTCCATGGCAGGATCCAAAACTTGCGTTCCTTTGTCGCCTTGTTTAGGGTTTCCGTCGACAGGCTTATCCTTGTTGGCTCCTCTGCCCTTTTGACCTCTTGTAAGAACAACTCGCAGATTAGAGGTTTCAGCATCATTAACGCGTACAGCCTCAATCAAACTAACCCCACTACCACTAGGTAGCTCCTCCACTGTAGTCTTTGGTCGTTGAAGTATTTGTTTAGGCCCATTTTCTGGCTGGGAATCATTTCCTTGGGCACGATGATTAACAGGCCCTGGTTGCCGACTTCCTCGCTGGAGGGAACTGATCTTACTCCAGCAAGTAGCTGCTAAATGGCCAGATTTTCCACAAATGTCGCACTTGACATTTGGGCAATTCCTTGGATAGTGCTGCCCACCACACCATTTGCAACTAAACCTCGAAGGTGCACCCTCCTCCGGGTATCTACTTCCTATTAAATTTTGTTGTTTTTTAAGGAAGTTGACATCAACGGCTATTTGTCGATACTGTTCCGTAATCATGTCGGTATAATGCTTCATCATGTCCTTAACCTCGCCAAGGACATTAGAAGAACTCGACTCATAGCCTTGGTCATTACCATGTCGTTCAATCGGCCTAACAATTCGATTAGGCACAGGCTGGTGAGCTACAGGCATGGTGTTAGAATTGACCGCCTGGCCTCCACCATTTGGAGCCATTTGACTGCCCGTCGGCATCGACATGCTAGGGGGAGCTGGTAATAAAGGGACATTCTGTATCATGTTCCCTCTCCCATTAGGATTAGCCATCGCTATCCCTTGGCCACTACTGCCATTGGCTATTGCCATATTGTTTCCCAATACTAAACCCATGTTCGAATTGCCTCTAGAAGCATAGGCTGCTTGTAGTCGGGATTCCACCTCTTGTGCTCGTGTAATGGCAGTATCTATATCCCCCAAGGGGACACTACTCAACTGCAATTGGATATTAAAGTCCAAACCATGTAGGAAATATTGCAATTGGGCAGCTGCGGGGATAGGAATAGAGGTGTCCAACTTACGGAAGACCTCTTTTATCTTCTTCGCATAAGCACGAATATCCTCGTGTGGATCTTGGCGGGTCACGTTGAGTACACGCAACCAATATTGCCCACCCCTTTCAGGGGCAAACTCCCTTCGAAAAGCCCCATAAAATGCATCAATGTTCAATATGGTTCCGGCTTCTAAACCATGATACCATATAGCGGCTCTTCCTTTGAGAGTCATATTGAAGAACATCATTAAATGCCCTTCTTCTTGAATGCGACAGTTAAACATCAGCTTTTGAAACTCCCTAATGTGGAGTTCTGCATCTTCCTCAACTAGCCCATTAAAAATGGGTAGCGGGTAACCTAGAGCCGGCAAATCCGTCATCCCTACTGGAATTGCAATAGGCTGCGCCATGACGAGGATTGGATTTGCACTAGGAATAGGGGACGGTGGGGTTACGCCTCCCGCACTTGATATAGACTGGCTTATAGAAGGAAGGAGAGCACTAGAGCTTCCACCTTCTCCTAACTTACTGCTTGTGGTACTAAGACCACTAGATCCACTCCCTCGTAAGGGTTCAACACCGCTACGCTTAGGAGAATATCTCCTGAAAATTTCAGCACGTCGCCTAGCTCTTTCGTCTCTTTCTTGCTTTTGGATTTCTGCTAGACGATGCTTATCAATAAATAATGGATCAATCTCAGTATCCTTTGGCATAAACTGCTAGTTGGTCCCTAAACAACCAGGATTCGAGAACCGCCACTTTTAAGCGGCTCCCGGCAGACGCACCACTGATGGACCTAAAAACGGGCCGGCACTGGCTCATGCACTAGCCGGACCTCGTCACTATGCACAAGACAACCCCTCGGCCTCGCGGCCAGGAGCGTCTATCAAAATCTCTGCCTTCCTAAACATTGCGTTTGTAATACGTTGTAGTCCAACTGATCCTAACCCAATATTGCTCCTCAGAGGGAGTCCCTTTCACATGGCCAAAAGGCTCGAATCACATACACATGGGGTTCCTCCTACGGCTGAATGCCGTCAACCCTCTGCGACTCTCCTACACCTTGGGGATTGGCCCCTCGATGCGTCGCTCAACATTTAGACATTTCGCACAAACGTCACTCAAGGTACCAAATAAACGTATCCAGGAATGTACCATTGTCCTTACTTGACTTCCCCTATAACCCTCGACTAGCCTACAGCATAGGAACCTCATTGCCTCTCATCGTAGGTCGTGTTCCAAAAACAATTGCAATGCATGTCCAGGAGCTGATCACCGATACTTTTAAATTTTGTTCATGCTCTATGCATTTGGTGGATGCCTAGTGCTCAAACATTTAGCAAACAGTATTGTGCACAAGTGCAAAAACATTATTTTAATGGTTTCCAACTACCGTTCGTGCTTCGTTGCATGGGCCTAGCACCGAGGTGATCCTCGTGCTACTAAGCTCTTAAGTTTAATTATCATCCATCCTAAATGCTATGCATAGAAATCAGCAACTTCCCCATCATCTCACACGGAATTTAGACATATTTCAACTCCTCTACCCTTTCCCGTTTAAGTATTGCATCGTTGGATAGGTTTATAGGGTATTTTGACATCATTTTATGTATAAAAAGCGGGAAAAACCACACTAGCACAAGAAAGTGGGGTTGAACTGAGGCAAATCCTCATGCTTCAGTCCCCACAAACATTCACAAACATTGCTCTTATTTATCCTTATTTTTTGGAACCCAAAATGTATTTTTCCCCTATTTTTTAGGGTTTTTCCACCCTTTTCTTGTATTTTCTCTTATTTTTATGCATTATTTAATTACTGAAAATTCAAAACAGGTTATGGGCTGTGGCCCTTAGTTCCTTCTTGTAGAAAAATGAAAGTTTAGTTGATGTTCCTATTTACTTCCCCATTCTTATGTCAAAAACCCTCATTTTTCCTTGTTTTTTTAATGTTTTACGTGTTTTAGCATATTATTTTGAACCATAAAATGCATATTTTTCTGATTTTTTTATTATGACCAGCAAGAACTCATAAAAAATAGTAACATGAACAATTATTATCCCACATGAACACCATTTCATCCATCAAAAGCAATAAAAACTCAAATTTCCTTTGAAAATTTTAAATTACCGCTTATTTGCGTGTTTCGGGTTTCATGTCCATGGCTGTAGATTTGGAAATTAGCAGCACTTCATGTCCAGCACAATCACCAATCACCATTTCCAGCCCGTGGAGCAATCCGATCCATGTCGGACAAGCCTCCATCATTCTTTCCTCTTCCTTCTTCTCCCCACATGAACTTGCCTTTAGAAGAGAGAGAGGGAGGAGAGAGAAAGACTGAAATCAGAATTCTTCATAGAGACCACCATTTCTCGGGCGAGAGACGGCGATAGAGTCCACAGACAGAGGGGAATGAAGCCCCATAATCCATTGGGGGGGTTGTTTGCAGCAGCCATGATGCCTCTCATCCATTCATGGCGCATTTTTCGGGCGCCATCTTCTTCCACGTTTTTTCATGCCTCTTCATTCTCTCTCCACGTTTTTTGCTTCATAAGGTGCATAAAATTTTTGGGGGGGGTCCAAACTCAAAAGGCATGCTCAAATTTGGCCTCCCAAGTGTCCACCTTTTCATATCTTGACCGTTTCCTTGGCCATTTCCCTGTCCGGACTCCGAATTGAGCTCTGAAAAATCATGGGCGTCTGGCTTAGCATCCCGCATTGGCCAGTAGCTCGTGTCAACCCGCACGACTGTCTAAAAAATTATGAAAAATCAACAAGTGTCGCTCGGGCGCCTTTAAAGCACTTTGACGCTTAAAATCGTCCTAGATCGAGCCGCCGCCTTTGACAGTGAATATTTTTCCCTTGATATTCATAATTTTTAGCTATTTTTAAGCACTTCCCGTCACCTAAATTCCGCTCTCAACAAGATATCAAAGAAGATACAACACAATACGTCGGCATTTCTTTGAATGTAGGGGACAACTGTCCAGGCACACTATGCCACATGAGGGGATCTTCTCCAAATCCCTTCTAAGCTTTCTTGCACGTGTTCTATCTGATGACCAAATCCTTGGATAAACATAAGTCACTCCATCTAGCACAACCATACTCATCGCGGTCAAACTTTTGAACTCACGTTCATAGTCCTCAAAGGCATCCAATTCTAGCACCTACTCTAATGGAAAATCCACCATAAACATATAAGAGAGCTATGTGCTCTAAGCATAGCACCTGCTCTAAGCACAGCACCTACCATCGTCGTACACTCGGGGAAGTTATTGTATCATGTGCATTCAAGGCCTATCTATAAATATCCTTGTCTGTGAAATTTTCCTAGATAAAACATAACCCTTTTCTATTCAATCTGTAAATAACCCCTTTATATTACACCCTTCTATATGTAAAAAATGTATAAAAATGGAATTTTAAAAATACCTTATTTTGAACCCATGTTCATAAGTAACTTACCTGAGGTTGTACACCATTTTGATCAGTAAGGGAAGATTAATCATACCTTGTACGACATGGAAAGGAAAGCAAGTAGAAGATAAGAGGTGCAAGAGGAAAGAAAGTAGGGAGAAGACGCGAGGTTTGTCAAAGCCAACCGCAAGAAGAAGATGGGAGGTTTGTCAGATCCAACCACAGACATGTGCTCATGAAAAACTTTGTTCCAATCCAATGGAAAAAATGAGCAGGCTTAAGCCTAACCGGTTTTTGGAGGGAAGTAGCTAATTTTATAACTAAAATGCTAAAAAATAGCTAGTTTTCGTTGAGACAAGATTCAATTTCAACCCCTCTTTTAAGAATCTTTGTTGGCAAAAGATACTAGTTTGGCAACGGCCATTCAGACATCTCTATATGTATTGGGTAGATGGCGAAGATACACTCAAGCAACTTAAGGAGCCTCTGATCAAAAAGTGAGAGGATACCCACTAGCCATGCGTAGGTGGCGAGGAAACAAAACTTGGACATGCCTCCATGATGGCTTCGTTCAACTAGCGTGGGTTGAAGCACTCTATGGATTTGGGGCTGAATATGAGCGGGCCTTCCTGATGGCTAAGTACCACTCTTCGCGGCTCTCCTGTTGAGATGGCAAGCTCAATACGTGCGGACATTGATGATGGACGGCCTGGCTAGATGGGTCCGCACGTCTACACTTAGCACGTTGCTGGTCATTATGATACTCACATGGCCACTGACTTATCACTTATTATATTTAGTTTGTTACACCTACCTAAAGTTGGCAAAGACATAGCGCTAGTCGATTAGTGTAGTCGATTATGCACTGTTTGACTTAGTAGGCCACTTTTCTTTATGTTGTATCTTATCTATACTTTGTGTACATTGTATAGTATGTGGAAGAAGAAGAAGAAAGCTGCAAGAAAACGTTTTGGCATTCATCTCTCTTCTTGTGTTCTTGAGTGAGCTTCCTCTTGTGTATACAGTTTGTGTTTGGCGTAGCACCTCAAGCAAGTCCCCCACCACGTGATTCTTGACATGGTATCAAAGCTATGCCACTGAGAGAGGTTGATTTTAAAGGCTGAAGTGAAGGAGAAGAAGCAAGGTTCGAGCAAGCAAGCAATGGGTAAGAAGCTCTCCCATTCTTCCACTCTCTCTCTTGGATAATGCCTGTGGAGGCACCGGAAGCAAGGTCGAGCAAAAATCTCAAATTGCTGTGAGATTTTTTGTGTGAGCAAGGCACTGTATATTTTGTAGATAAGCCCTTTAGGTCTTTCCGGCAATTATTTTGGGCATCTGAGGCCGTTTGAGGCCCCATTTTAGAGCCACAAGGTTGCGGAAAACAGTTTCAGGATCCACTGTGATTTTGATTGTATTGACCGAAAGTGGGTGCACAGGTTGCAGATTGCGAATCTGTAATTTTTGAGGTGTTTGCAGGAAGCAAACATAAGGTTTATCTGCAAACATGTTGCAGATTACATGTACTATTAAGCAATCAATGAAAAAGGTTGCTTGGTGTAGTGTTGTGCACGTGTTGTTGAAAGATTGCAGAAGACTAGCTTGCTGTGTTACATCCTTGTTTGTGATAATGGTAGAGAATAGTGGAAATCCCATTATTGAGAAGCTCAACAAGAATAACTACCCTTCATGGAAGTTCCTGTGACAAACTTCCTCATTGGAAAATGTCTATCATATGAGTATGTGTTGAAGGTGAGGAGCATTGCAGATGCTTTAGCAGCGATTGATGCAATGCCGAATGATGATGATTTGGTTTTATCCACTCTAAGTGGCCTTAACAATGAGAAGGCATGGAAATCATTTGTTACTTCAATATATGTACCGAAGCCATTTCTAGATTTTGATGAGCTAATCTCTCTCATGATTACTGAAGAGATCAATATGCAGGGTGATTCATCTGAAAGAAATGGTAAACACGTCCAAGCATTTTACTCGAGTTTAGGAAGGGGATGTGGTAGATCCTCTTCGAGAGGCCATGGTATGGGACATGCTGGCGATAACCAGCAAAACAGATTCAATCAACAGTTTGGTGAAATGCAAGTTTCTGGAGGCAGAGGAAAATTTAGAGGCAAGGGGAGCTCTAGAGGAAGAGGCGGATGGCAGAATAGAGGTTCTGGAAATTCTGCTATTGTTTGCCATTATTGTGGCAAAACAGGCCATATTGCAGCCCATTGCTATGCAAAGAAGGATGATATTCGCAGTGATAAATTACAACAAGGAAACTATGCATTGTCTTCACGACAGAATGAAGACAAAAATGAGCGTCTATTTGTTATGCAATATATGATGAATGCAATTACAGGAAAGGGGACACATGATGATATATGGTATGTCTATTCAAGTGCATCTAATCATATGGCCAGTCATGTTGAATGGTTTGGAGAGATGTAGGACTTACAAAACCCAGGTTATGTGCAGACGGGTGATGATTCATGCCACCCAATTTCGCACATTGGAAAGGTTCCCTTGTCCTTATATGATGGCTAGACAAAGAGTATGACAGATGTATTGCATGTGCCATCAATTACAAAGAATCTAGTATCTGTTGGCCAAATGGTAGAGCAGGGGCTGCATGTCCGATTCAATGCAAAAGGTTGTTTTGTAGAAGACTTTAATGATAAGTGCAAGTTGGTCACAAAAGGAAGTAGAGTTGGCCGAATGTTCACTTTAGATGCTGGAATTCCTGCAATGGATGCTGCTATGTATGCTAAAGGAAAAGGAGTAGTTGCAGATATTGAAATACGGCATAAACGTATTGGACATGCAAATGTGCAAAGGCTGAAATTAATGTAGTCCAGAGGATTGGTTATAAGATTGCCTTCTTTTAGAGTTGCAAAATTGCATAAAGTTTGTGAAGCATGCCAATTTGGTAAGTAGGCAAGACATTCCTTCTCGCATGATAGAGAAATGAGTAGAAAAATACTTGATGTAGTGTACATAGATGTTTGGGGGCCTACACAAAATGTATCTCTTGATGGCAGCAAATACTTTGTCACATTTATTGATGACTGTTCAAGGAAGTTATGGGTACACTTCATGAAGGAAAAAAGTGATGTGTTTGAGCACTTCAAATCTTTTAAGGTGACTATTGAAATAGAAACAGGCTTAAAAGTAAAGTGCTTGAGATCAGATGGAGGGGGAGAGTACCTCTCTAATGAGTTCAGTGGCTTCTTGAGGACTCATGGGATAAAGAGGCATTTTACTTGCAGGTATACCCCACAGCAAAATGGTGTTGCAGAAAGAAAAAACAGGCATATTGCAAAAGTTGCATGGGCATTAATGCCTGAAAAGAATATGCCCAAACATTTTTGGTCTGAGGCTGTCCATACTACTATTTACATTATGAACTGAACTCCTAAAGAATGCTTTACATTTCAGCCTTGAAGGTATTTGGCTGTGTTGTATACGTTCATGTGCCAAATGAGCTATGGAAGAAGCTTGATCCAAAGGTAGAAAAATATATTTTTATTGGATACTCTCTAGAGCAGAAAGGGTATCGCTGTTATAACCATGTCACAGGTGAGTTCAGAGTGAGCAAGGATGTTATCTTTGATGAGATGTGAAGTTGGTATACACCTGCTGGTGATGTTTCGAATGATGATAATGATCAAGACAGCTATGTACAAAAAGATAAACAAGAATCACGGAGTCTTAGTGGACCAGAAACATCATCTAGTACTACACCTACAGTGAGCCCTTGGTCTGGGAGACTAAGGAGTAGCCCCACATCTTCAGGTGGATCTATAAGTGTTGCAGGGAAGGACAAAGGAAAGAAGAAAGTGTTGGATGGTAATGATGCATCTACCAGTCATTTGGGATTGGATGGAGATTCTAGTGGTTCGAAGAGTTTGGATGATGAGCTTGGCATTCCTTCAGTCAGGACGCGAGGTGTACAAAGAGCTCATAGTAATGTAAAGGCTCCATTGAGTGATTCGGTGGTACGCAGATCTAGCAGGGTTAGATATCCTATTAAAAGATTTGGTTTTTAAGGTTATGCAGCTTACCATTATGCTTATATGGTGAAATTAGTTGAGGATGTTGAGCCCACTTGTTTTGAGGATGCTATTGGTCATGTTCATTGGGATGCAACAATGGATGAGGAGATGGATGCATTAGAAGCCAATAAGACTTGGGATTTGGTACCCTTACCTAAAGGTAAGAAAGCTATTGGCTGTAAGTGGGTTTACAAAGTCAAGCATAATGCAGATGGTTTAGTTAGCAGGTATAAGGCTAGACTGGTTGCAAAAGGCTATGCTCAAATATATGGCATAGATTATGACGAGACATTCAGTCCAGTTGCTAGGATGGCGACTGTTAGGTGTGTGATTGCCTTAGCAGCCAAAGGTTGGAGTTTGTAGCAAATGGATGTTAAGAATGCCTTCTTGCATTGTGAATTGCAAGAAGAAGTGTATATGGATCAGCCAGTGGGCTATGAGGATATAGAGCATCCTACATATGTGTGCAGGTTAAAGAAGGCACTTTACAGGCTCGAGCAAACACCTATGGTCTAACAAGATTGGAGAGTATTTTGTCAATATTGGATTTTGTATTTCTGATGCGGATTACTCACTTTATGTGAGAAAGGGAGACGCAGGTTTGGTCATCATAGTCATCTATGTGGATGACTTGATTATTACAGGTGATAGTGACAATTGGATTACTGAAGTTAAGGACTTCTTGAAGAAGAAGTTTGAGATGAAAGATTTGGGTGAGCTGAGATACTTTCTTGGTATTGAAGTGATCAAATGTGATGATGGTATATGGCTATCCCAAAGGTAGTATGGCTTGGATATGTTATCCAAGTATGGTATGACAGCATGCAAGCCTCTTTCAGTACCATTGGAGCAAAATGTGAAGTTGAGTGCTGACGTTGGGGATGAGATAGAAGACCCTACTATGTTCAGGAGGATAGTAGGGAGTTTGATTTACATGACTATCACAAGGCCAAACTTGAGCTATGTTGTTTGCCTTGTCAGTCACTTTATGCAGATGCCTAGAAAGCCTCATTTGGATGCAGTTAGACATATATTGAGGTATATGAAGTCCACTTTACATTATGGACTTTTTTATGAGGCAGGTAAGGACATACAGGTCTTTGGATACATAGATGTAGATTGGGCTAGTAGCATGTCAGACAGAAGATCTACAAGTGGATTCATGTTTTCCCTTGGTAGTGCAGTAGTTACATGGAGTAGCAAAAAGCAACCTACAATTGCTTTATCGAGTACAGAGGCTGAGTATAGAGGTGCTGATATGGTAGCATGTGAGGTGGTATGGCTACAAAATTTATTAGGTGATTTGGATGTGCAGGGAGATGGTCCAATTGTCATTCATTGTGACAACATGAGCAGCATACAGTTAGCTAGGAATCCAGTATTCCATGCTAGGACAAAACACATTGAGGTGCACTACCACTTTGTGAGAGAGAAGGTACTTGCAAGAGAGATTGACTTGGTATATGTTAGCACACATGATCAAATAGCTAACATTTTCACAAAGGCATTGGGTGCAAAGAAGCTTCGAAATTTCCAAAGCTTACTTGCAGTTGCAAAGATAGAGCTGAGCTTGAGGGGGAGTGTTGAGATGGCAAGCTCAACACGTGCGGACATTGATGATGGACCGCCTGGCTAGATGGGTCCGCACGTCTACACTTAGCACGTTGGTGGTCATTATGATACTCACATGGCCAGTGACTTATCACTTATTATATTTAGTTTGCTACACCTACCTACAGCTGGCAAAGGCATAGCACCAGTTGATTAGTGTAGTCGGTTATGCACTATTTGACTTAGTAGGCTACTTTCCTTTATGTTGTATCTTATCTATACTTTGTGTTCATTGTATAGTGTGTGGAAGAAGAAGAAGAAACCAGCAAGAAAAAGTTTTGGCCTCCATCTCTCTTCTTGTGTTCTTGAGTGAGCTTCCTCTTGTGTATACAGTGTGTGTTCGGCGCAGCACCTCAAGCAAGTCCCCCCACCACACAATTCTTGACATCTCCGCCGCAATTTAACAAGGCTTACTCCTTCCATTGTAAAAACCTTTTCACTTAATACAAATCAATGTTTTTTCCCAAAAAAAAAAGAAATCTTTCTTGGAAAAAATACATTAAATGAAGGTTTTATGTGAGCATTGATGATGGAGGAACACGACTCACGAAACTGATTTGCTGGGAAGTGTGTCGATATTGTTCTCACTTAATGCCACTTGAAGTGACCTGCATCAAGTTTGTTACGGGCCACAGTCTCGACAGAAGCTCATTCCTTTTTTTTTTGAGAGAGAGAGAGAGAGAATTTGATTAAAAGGAAAAAAAAAGTGCCATGAGGAAGGTCCATGGCGAGACTCGTAGTAGCGACACATACTAACCATGCATGTAGGCTCAGAACCAAGCACATAATACGGATGAGACCCAATTTGGAATGTACATAATAGGCTTAGAACCAAGCACATAATAGGATGAGTCTATGGACAAAACACAAGAATTGGACACCGAATTTTCTAATCAGCTTGAAGTCAAGAGGATGTGGTCATGCTGAACATACTTTCCCTTTCCCCTTCTAAAGAGAATCAAGGAACCCTAATGTCGCAGAGTCTATCCCAAGATTGTTGCAGAAGACATTATTTATTATTATTATTATTATTATTATTTCGTTGCAGGTACAAGAAATTTAGAAATACTGGTTTTGGGCTTGTCATTTGATGAGTGGTTTTGATTTTTTTATTTTATTTTTTAACAATAGGCACAAGGTAAGTTACTTCTTTATATTGTCATCCCTTCCTTTCCTCTTCTATTCGTGTTGCTCACCTCATTCCCTTTCCTCTTCATGTTCGTGTTGCTCGCCTGGTCCCCTACCACTTCATCCGTGCATCTTCAAGTTGCTCACCGTTAGAACAAAAAGCTTCTCATCTATCAAGGTATGTTAAGCCTCTCATCTTCCAAGTCTGGTTGTCTTTTTTGCAGTAGGATTCCATTACTCTCTATCTTTCTTCCTCTCTTCTTAGGCCATCACAGTGCGAGAGAGGCCCCCTCAGTCCGTCGACTTTGTTCCCCTCGCCCCCTAATGACCTCCCATCTAGGGTCATCATGGTGCAAGAGAGGCCCCTCCATCCATTGACCGCGCCCCCTCTTGCCCCATGATGACCTCCCTTCTTGGGCCATCACGGTGCAAGAGAAGTCCCTCAATCCATCAACTGCACCCACCTCGCTCTATGATAACCTCCCCTCCTAGGTCATCATGGTGCGAGAGAGGCCCCTCAATCTGTCAACCATGCCTCCTCGGCCCGTGATGACCTCCCTTCTTGGGCCATCATGGTGCCAGAGAAGCCCCTTAATCCATTGACCGCACCCCCTTGCCCCATGATGACCTTCCCTTCCTAGGTCATCACGGTGCAAGAGAGGCTCCTCAATCCATTGACCACTCCCCCCTCGCGTTGTGATGACCTCCCTTCTTGGGCCAGAGGCCCATCAATCCATCGACTGTGCCCCACTTGCCCTGTGATGACCTCCCCTTTTTAGGCCATCACGGTCTAATCCAATGCCCAAGGACTTACTGTTCTATGCTTGCAAATGGCATGACAAAAAGGTCAACTGCAACAAAGCCTCGCGTCAAACCAAGGTGACGCTACATTACAGGTTCAGTCCTCCAGAAGACAAAGATACAATGCACTCAGGGGAGTTCTTGACGAGCTTAGGTGCATTTCTCACCGCATGTAGCCTACAATCCCAAGGCTCCCTTTCCAGAGGGTTGTCAAAGAGATCTGTGAGCATTATAGAATAGGGATGAGGTGGACCACCTCTGCCTTCCTTTCCCTTCAAGAGATCTGTGAAGATTACTTGATTGAACTCATGGAGGATTCCTACACGCTTGCTGCACACACACACAGGGTTACTGTGATGGCAAGAGACTTTGACACTAACTGGAGGCTCCACTATAGATATGATCAACTACTTCAACCTCCTCCCATCCGTGACCCTCGCATGCATGACATCCTCGCAATCCCTCCTGTCCATCCAAGGCGCCATAACGCATAACTATATCAAGCATTCCACCCTCTAAATACAAGGTCGCAAAGAGGGCATGAGTCGTAGATTTTTGTTGAGGAAGTTTTGCAAGAGCAACCCCAGCCCTAGGAGTCCCATCCCTAGGAGCCCCAGCCCCAGTAATTCTCGGAGCCCCAGACCCAGAGCCAGAGCCCATGACCCAACCACAAGACTTAGGAGCCTGTCCCTCTGAAGAGCACCGAGATATTGATAATGAGTGCATGATTAGCATGCTTAGGTGGAGGTGGAGGATGGCCTCTAGGATTATGAGAGTATGCTAACCTCCACTTCTTCTTCTTCTTCTTCTATAAATTGTGGCTTTACCATTCTGGGGGCCAAAGAGGTTTTATCGATGGACCTACATGACGTGCAGTGAATGTGACATTTTGAAAGTTCGATGACCACGGACATAATAGTGCATGTGGCAATGCTGTAAGTATTCTATTCAATTTTCTTCTATTTAGTAAGTATTTGATCAAATGCTCGAGTCTTACTTGTCCAATTGTTATTAGGTAGTGGTTCAATTTGGTGTCTCTAGTAGAGGAATATGAAAGACACGCTTTTGTTCTTGGCCCTCTGTTCTCCATTGCATTGCATGATGATGCACAAGCGTTCATCCGATATAGCTTGATTGGTTCAGGCCTATCAGGCTGGATGACGCTAAAATCATCTATGTGGCCTATAATCAAAGGTATGTTGTGACTGTTAAAGAATATCTTTAAGAGACCTTAAGTGAGCACGTTGCCAATAATTGTTTTTCCTTGTTAACTTAGTGAGCATTGGAGCTTGTTGTTGTATTTGGTCGAGACACATACAATATTTTTAGCAAATTTGGGGAGATCCAATGGATTCCATGGTCAAGTTAGATAGTGAGTTGTTGAGAATAGTAAATGATGATCGCCCATAGAGGCTAGATGTATGCCCTGAAGAGGCTAGAAGATAGACAAATGATGTATGCTCTAGGAAGAGGGTTCAGAATCCCATATGCACAGTGAGGAGAGTGGTACTATTCAAAAGGCTATAAAGGCATGTACTTGACACTCATTTCAATGAAATGGAACTATTAGTTTGAGTTACTCAAGACTTCTTTATGAGTCCAAGCTAATCTATCTTGGAGCCTAATTCCCTTGAGTTACAATCTCTAATTTTGATAATGTATCATGTTTTTGATTTGCATCCACCATAGCTAACTAGCTCTAGATCCGTGTTTCTTTACATGCTATCAGAGCCATGGCTAAGCTAGATAGCTAGTGAGCATAGCTTCCTAGCATTCCCTTCTTCCTTGCATATTCTAAGCCCTTTCCATCTCGTTTTTCTCCTTGTACACGCATGTCTCTATTTCAATTTTTCAAGCCAACTTCCAGTGTTGTGTATGAAGCAAAGAAGCTCAAGAAAGAAGGTGTTGCGGTGCTACTCAAGAAGCTCGGTTTGGAGTTCATATTAGAGGTATTAAGGTTCATTTCTTATTTCAGAAGCTATCATTTGGAAGAAGAAGAAGAGGGGTCTGCTTAAGGCCAAGCTGAGGGCTTGCTTTCAATTGCAAGCAAGGGCTTTGCTTTCAAGAAAAAGGAAAGGGTGTGCTTTTTTGGATTGACAAAGAAGAGAAAGAAGAAGAGGATGTAATAGATAGAGAAGCATCGAGTTTCAGTCTCGCAGAATCTCATCATCAATGGCAAGAAGATCAAGGCTCAAATCTAGGACACGGCAGGCCAAGAGGTCCAGTTTTTAGAGAAGGAAATTTGAAGTATCCTCAAGAAATGCTACAGCCTGCACTTGTATGGATTCATTAGTAGATCTTGTATAGATGATCACAGGAGTACCATCTTCCAGGAAAGTTGCAAAGCCTATCCAAAAACCCCGAATGTTGTACCACTAGTCAGGCTCCATGGCATAATCAAGGTATAGCCAGTGGATGAGATCAACCAAGCAAAGGAGTTCTATGAGGAGGGTGCATAGGGCAGCTTTGAAACAAGAAGGCTGAGGTTTGTTATCATTGTTGTGACAATTATCTAGGTCTTCTTCTTCTACTTGATGGAGCAAAAGCAACTTGTGGAGAGCTTCCCCATCTTTAGAGGCCTACCATTGTACCAACAATACCCAATGTTATAAGTGGCCATGTTGCAAATACTATATCATCTCTGGTTTAGGCCTCATTCAACCTGAACGAGTCCAAGATTATTGCATTGTGTGCACCATAGATTTTTAATCTCATTTTTCTTAGTGTTTTCTAACGTTTTCTTGTCCTTTTTCTTCTTCTTACTCTTGGCAAGATTTTTCTCCTCCTCTTTGGAGTCAGACTCCTCACTCCTAGATTCTCCATTGAGGTTAAAATCAGAATCTAAATCACTACTACTATCATTGTGGTGTTTTTGAGTTGACTTATTGGATATCCTTCCTTTTCCTGGCTTTTCTTTGGATAGGAACTACTCTAATCTAAGGGCTTTCTTATAGGATGGGTCTATGCTATCACTTAACAAGTCATCAAAAGAAATGCTTCCTTGATAGGTTTATTCAAGCCTTGAACATACAATGTATTCAACATCTCATCTTTTGGTTAAGCATTTGAGTCAATTCTATTGTTGAGAATAGTAAACTTGGCGGTATACACCTGGACTAATCGTTCTCCTTGCTTAAGGTTGCAGATCCTTTCAAGATTTTGTACATTTGTTCTGTCAAGTTGGAATCAAATACAAAATGCAGTGAGTGCATCATTCCATGTAGGCCAACCATGTTCTACCGGTAGCCACATCGTAGCCTTTTTCCACATTGAAGATTCGAATACAATAACCTTGTGAGGCTCATTGACTTGACCAAGGAAGTTGACCGTGTATGTCACATCAAGCTAATGGATAAACGCATCTGTAGGAAGATCCAAAGAACTTTGAAAAGGAAATACTGGGTGGGTGGGCCATTGGAATCGAAAGTGAGGATAGAGTTGAAAGTATTGAGGGGACAAGAACCAGTTGAATAGAAGCCAGAGAAATGGGGAGAAGGGTAGATTTGCTACCAATCACGGAAGTGGATGTTAAGATGGCAAGCTCAACACGTGCAACCATTGATGATGGACCACCTGGCTAGATGGATCCATACATCTACACTTAGTACGTCGATAGTCATTATGATCCTCACATAGCCATTGACTTATCACTTATTATATTTAGTTTATTGCACCTACCTACAGTTGGCATAGTTATAGCGCCAATCAATTAGTATAGTCAATTGTGCACTGTTTGACTTAGTAGGCCACTTTCCTTTATGTTGTATCTTATCTATACTTTTGTATTGTGTGTGGAAGAAGAAGAAGAAACCAGCAAGAAAACATTTTGGCCTCCATCTCTCTTCTTAAGTTCTTGAGAGTGAACTTCCTCTTGTGTATACGGTGTGTGTTTGGTACAGCAACTCAAGCAAGTCCCCCCCACCACACAATTCTTGACAGTGGAATTCAAATGGCACCTTCACAACTATGGACAAGGGTGTTGCACTTAGGATACATCATCGTTGAGGATAGAAGAAGCCTCAAGAGATGGTATCATTTAGCATTTCTTAGACTTGGACTACAGTGCTTGGCATAGAGCTAGCCTAGAGCTAGGGGAAGACCTTGCAAGCACATATGCATTCACTTTAGCATGCAGAGGAACGATGATTGTGGTCGACATGTGTAATTGGGTTCGAGCACTATAGCCACAGAGTGAACTACGGTAATACTCAGAGTCGGCACAGGTGGACAGAGACATCCTACTCTATTGTTAGCATCCGATGTGTATAGCTCAACATAACCACAACAATGAAAACAAATACCAAATGTATTCAACAACAGAACAATCTTGCATGTATATTGCTATATAAAAACAATACAATTGTTTCAACATAGACAAGTGATGATGACACAATACTTGAGGACAATCAATGAGGGATAATAGAACCTTCATGAACTCAAGACAACTGATGAATACAAAGATGATGGTAGTACTAGTGCCAAATGTTATGACTGAGAACAATACAAGTGATAGCTTTGCTACTAGATAGCACTTAGAATGCCAGTCAAAAGACTAATCGAAGGCACACCTGAAAGATCTAATAGTCGAGTATGGAAGCCCTTGAACATTCAAATCCTAATTTCCCTTGGATATTGGATCCCCTTTGCTCTCTCTCTCTCTCTCTCTCTCTCTCTCTCTCTCTCTCTCTCTCTCTCTCTCTCTCTCTCTCTCTCTCTCTCTCTCTCTCTCTCTCTCTCTCTCTCTCTCTCTCTCTCTCTCTCTCTCTCTCTCTCTCTCTCTCTCTCTCTCTCTCTCTCTCTCTATGTAACCCTTAATCTCCTCCCTCCCTTCCTTACATGCATGCTACCTACTGTGATATTCTCTCTACCCATGTACCATGCCAAATGGACTTCATTGCTCCTACACCCATTGGCTCATTAATGCACTACTGGTGGCCCTAGCTTTAAAGGTCACTAAGTGCTTCTGCCTTTAACACCCATGATAGCAATTGTTGGACATTGGAGATATGCAAATACTCTTAATGTAGTTCACAATAGCTATAGGATGAAGAGAGAAGTGTTGTGATACATGATCCAATGCCTAATTTCCCAACAAGTCAAGGCAAAAAGAATCAAAGTACTTGGGGAACTTCAACCCTTGGACATTCCATAAATGAAGTGAGAATGTACAAGCATAGACTACAATTAGATTATCTAGTTAGATTATCCATAGTTATTGGTTTGGATATGACTCTATCATGGTAGTGCTAAACAAATTGACAAAAGTAACTCACTTGATTCTAATCAAGACTAATTACAAATCATCTTATATATGTTATGAGTATAGTCATTGATAGAAACTCCAAGTTAAATTTTTGGACTTGTTTATTCAAGCCATCAAAAATTAGCTATGCTTCAATGTCACTTATCATGCATAAACTAATGGCCTAACTAAGAGGGTGAATCAAACCATTAAATATATATTAGGATTCCATTATTGCCAAGAGCTAAGATGGTAGATTGAACATTTATCTCTTATAGAGTTTGTTACAATGGTGCCTAAACTAGCACATACAATCAAGATGTTCCATTCCAAGCTTTATATTAGCAAGAGTGCATTTCACCATTGAACTTGTTAGACCTAGGTGGAAGCATCAAAATCCATGCTTGAAGAGATGGATCAATAGATCCAAGATATTTGGCACAACATCAAAGTTACCCGAAATCAGAAAAAGTCCTACATGGACCTCCAAAGAATAGTAAATACCTTCAAGATAGGTGACAATATGGTTTTCCAAAGGGTAAGTCCTAAAAAGCTCACTATCCTAAGTAGATACAAGAAGCTCAATTCAAGATACTATGGACCTTATGAAGTAATCAAGGTGATGGGAAAGTAAACCTACAAACTTAAACTACCACCCCATCTCAAGGTGCATAATGTATTCCATATGAGAGCCAACTTAAGCCCTAATCCTAAGCATGTACTTAATGATATAGCAATGCTCACTCATAGGATTTTTGAAATGCAACTTGAAAGGGTCCTTGAGATAGGAGAAAGGCCTCCCAAAAAAAGAACCTTAAGCAAACATGTTGTACAATGGAAGGATTATGATGAAATTTTGCAACTTAGGTTGATGAGGCTAATCTCTTGAAATAATACCTCCAATGTCTCTCGAGATAAGGACATCTCGATTTCTCTAAGGTAGAGAGGATGTAATATTCCCATTTCGTAGCAAGTATTGATAAGCTAACATGGATTTGAAAGTATTTAATAAATATTTCCAACAAAAAAGTGAGTTATTACCACAATTGCACATTTATACATTATTAGACATAGTAATTAATTAAATTTATCGTGTATAGTTAAATTCCAAAAACATTACCTATTTTTAAGTGGTTGTTTAATGTTGAAACTGAGAAAAACTAATTTTCTAAATGCATTCGTCTCGAAAATGTAGTCACTCTACAATGTTACAACATATCAATCCAATACTAGGAACATCCTAGACCAAACCCACAAAACAAGGGACAAGAAAGAACACACTTTTTGTCCACAAATATAATAAGAGAAGGGAAAATAAATTTGAATTTAGCTTTTGGGTTTAAATAGAGGGGGCTAAAAAGAATGAGCTTTTTTGGGAGAGAGTGCACGCTTAACAAAGGTAAACTCAAAATAGAGTAATGTTTTATACTTTGAAAAGAGAAAAGAGAAAAAAAACATAGCAGGTCCCCCCCTTTCCTTTCAAATATCTATGTAAACCTTCCCTTTTAGACAAAAAACCATGGATTCTCCACATTGTGAGATAGGGTGAATCCTTAGAGTTACAAGGCATCAAGATCGCAAGGATTCGAGTAATGCTATCCATTTATGATGAGACAAATCTGATTAGATGCAACATTTGACATCTTGAAATATAGCCCTCTCTCTTTTGTTGTTTAAACGTTCATATCAATCAAGCACCCTATGTTGCCTATCGTCTCAAACCTATTTACACATGATCTATCCCTCAAGCCACTTACTTGAAATATGGCCCCCTCTCTTTTGTTGTTCAAACTTTCATATCAGTTAAGCACCTCATGTTGCATATCATCTCAAGCCTTTTTACACATGATCTATCTCTGAAGCCACTTACTTAAGCCTCATTTTACCGACCGGTCATGGAAGGCAATTCGAGTGCCAAAAAGACTCCAAAATGTCTCATGCATATGAACATGTATTGTCCCACACATTATTTTCAATAGCTCTAAACAGACATAAAGAGAACGGTTGTACTCCTCAACAAGTCCATTGTTGACATTGAGGTGTATCCCAAAGCTAAAGTACAACCCAAGGAGCCCATGTATCCTACATAACCCAAGATAGCAAAGGTTGCATGACAACATGAAGTCATGATGGTTCCATGCAATGACAAATGGTCGAGGATAACTAGGTTTGGGTAAATTATGGTTACATAATTTCATTTCAAATCCCACTTTTTTTTTCCTTGTTTAATTATAAGGATGGGCATACATTCATTAGCAAGATTATAAAAATAAACTTGAGAATTGTTTAAAAGGCATGTTGAATTGGTATTTTGTCTCTAAAAAGTACACTAACTAAGAATTCACTTAAAAGGAACCTTAGAAATTTCAAAACAAAATTTAATTGAATATTTCTTTCTAAGAATGTAAAACGGTTAAAAGCAAGGGTAGTTTCATGCATAGCATGGTTATAAAGTCTTAAATATTGATATTTTCTAATTTAGGTATAATTGTTTTTGTATTCTAAATGTAATCTATTATCTTATCCTAGAAATTTGTGCTTGTAATGATTGGATAGAAAAGAGATCATGGTGATTCATGGAATTGTTATCATCTCACTAAATGCCCAAAAAACTTACCTTATGAAGTGAGAGTCCTAGGCTCTTACGAGAACTAAGTTTTTTGTTTCGTGATTATTCGAGTGCTTGATAGAGCAAAGAGGAGTGATAAATGCCCTTGTGATGTAGGAGAGTTTTGGAGACTCGAGAAAACTTAGTAAGGCTCTAAGCTCATAAGATCCTTTTGACCATGAAAGAAATTCAATTACATATAGTGAGAACTTGCAAGGTTGGAAGGTCCCATCCTAGGCAGGATGTTATTTGACTACTCTTGTGGAAGTGATGATTTTATATGAAGTTTGGAATTAATATAAGTTATTATTTTTCAAAGTATTCTTTATGTGCTCAAGGTTATGTTAACGAATGCTATATAATAGGTTAATAAAAGAAAGTAGTTTTTGTATGTTCAAACAGTGTGGTAGCATGCCTTGCTTAATTAGATAACTAAAACAAACCCATCAAGCAAAATAGGAGGCTTCAATCCTTGCTTATGGCTAGGTAGACCTAATAAGTCAAGTAGCTTCCCTAAACACTAGATATAGCTACTAAAAAAGACTCTCTAATTTGAAAGTATAGAACTAACTTAATATTGTTTTAGGGTACTAGAGAGTATTGTTCCTAATTTTCATGGAAGTTTAAAATATAGTTCCACTCTCTTTGAACCAAGTTTGGTGTTAGTCCACCCTCACCTTTGATTGGTTATGAAGTGACCCTTTTTAGGTAGGCATTAGACTACTATTAGGAGTAACCTTCTCACTGTTCCCTTGTGAAGTAGGACTGTAATTCCTATACCCAACTAGGTCTATTATTTTCCAAGGGGAGATTGGACAATAATGCACATGGACTCTGAAAGGGAGAGAAGGATCGAAGCTTGGACTCGAGAGCTATGGTGGGAGAGCAAGAGCAAGAAAGAGAGAGACAAGAAATGGGAACTCCAATAGTCACAATGTGTAATCAGGCCTTCCTTTATTCAAACTGTCACTAAAAGAATAAAAAATAAAGTGATGGTGATGGGCGCCGCCACCTGCAGTGTGCAGTGGCAGTGACTGTCAGTGTAGTAATACACGGGCGGCTAGGTGGAGGCACCTTTACCCCCAACAACCTCCCACTTAAAGGCGAATCTCAACATGTACACATATACAGCAGGATGAGGAAAGACGTCATCTCATCCCACGCCCATCAACCTCCTAAGGAAGGCAAAGTGCTCTGTAGAGAGGCTTTTCATGAGCAGATCTGCAGGATTCTTGTTAGTCGAGATCTTGACGAGATCAACAAACTTGTCCTCAACGACCCCACGTATGAAGTGATACCTCACCTCAATGTGTTTCGTCTTCGCATGGAAGACCAGGTTCTCGGCTAACTGAATAGCACTCATAGAATCCGAATGCAGTGTAGGGATAGCATCAATACCAAGGTCAGTAACCAAATGACCCAACCAAATGGCCTCCTTGCAAGCCTCAGTGGCTGCAACATACTCGGCCTCTGTAGTAGAAAGGGCCGTGCATTTATGCACCCTGAACATCCAAGAAATAGCACCTCCAACATATGTGAATACATAGCCGGAAGTGGACTTCCTACTATCTGCATATCCTACATAATCAGAGTCAGTGTACCCCACGACTCCTGTATCCTAGCTACCATAGCATATGCACATATCTGCAGTGCCCTTCAGGTACCTCATGATACCCTTCACGGCATCCCAATGCTTCTTGCTAGGTGTAGCCATATAGCGTGCCACAACACCAACTGCAAAGGCAATATCCGGACGAGTGGCTATCATGGCATACATAAGACTGCCCACAGCAGATGCATAGGGAATCTTGGCCATCTCGGCCTTCTGCTCTTTTGTCTGCGGACAATCAGCCTATGATACCTTCACATAAGAAGGCAATGGACAGCCAATAGGCTTTACATCTTGCATATAGAAGTGCTTAAGGACTTTATGAATGTACTCCCTCTGTGACAAGTAAAGGAGTCCATGATGCATGTCTCGTGTAATGCGCATATCAAGTATGTGAGTGGCATGTCCCAGATCTTTCATCTCAAAGCTCTTCTTTAGCTGAGCCTTAAGAGCATCTAGCTCATCATGAGCTTTCCCTGCTATCAACATATCATCCACATAGAGTACCAAAATCAATAAAGAACCATCACAGGCTTTCTTCGTATAAAGACACGGATCCATATCACTCCTGTTGTAGCCCTATGACTGCATAAAGGCATCAAAATTATGATACCACTCCCTAGGTGCCTGTTTCAAGCCATAAATACTTTTCTTCAATTTGCAAACTAGGTGCTGTCTGTCAGGTTCTGCAAAGCCCTTAGGCTGCTCCATATAAATCTCATCATGCAAGTCCCCATATAAGAAAGCCGTCTTGACATCCATTTGGTATAAATCCAAGTCAAGCCGAGCAACCAAAGCCAAGAATAAGTGCAGGGTGGTCATCTTAACCACAGGAGAAAATACATCGTCAAAGTCCACACCATGATCCTTCTTAAAACCCTTTGCTATCAATCTAGCCTTGTACACCCACTTGCATAGCAAAGCCTTTTTGCCTATAGGCAAGGAAACCAAATCCCAAGTGTCATTATTATGTAGGGAGTCTATCTCAGACTATATAGCCCTCTCCCAGGAGTGACTTAGAGTGTCCAAGGGTACTTTTTAGCTTGTACACCCACTTGCATAGCAATGCCTTTTTGCCTGTAGGCAAGGAAACCAAATCCCAAGTATCATTCTTATGTAGGGAGTCTATCTCAGACTGTATAGCCCTCTCCCAGGAGTGACTGTCACCCCTGAGCATAGCCTCATCATAGGTGAAAGGCTCTCATGCATCTGTAACCAAGGCATAATGCATCAAGGGCTGAAATCTATCAGGTGGACGTATGCATCAAGGAGCTACTGCCTGCCCAACTACCTATCCAACACCCTGACCATGAGCATTTGCTGCAGCTGTAGGTTGTCCAACTGGCTATGTGGGAGCTCTCGGCTCCTCCTAAAATATGACCCTGCGGATCTCAACAACTCTCTCAGGCTGCCTATCCATTTTGTCTTCATGGAAGACTACATCATGACTACGGATGACTTTCCGCGCCTGCGGATCCCAGAGACGGTAACCCATCTCACCTACATCCCCATAACCAAGGAAAATACATCTGACACTCTTAAGATCCAGCTTACTTCTCTTGTCCCTGGGCACATTGCAAAATGCCTCACATCCAAAGACACAGAGATGCGTATAAGAGGGAGGTTTTCTAGTCCATACCTCCTTAGCAACCTGGAAATCCAAACCACTAAAAGGTGATCTGTTTATGATATGTACAAATGTACTAACTGCCTCAGCCCAAAAGCTCTGTGGTAGGCATGCCTGGCTAAGCATACTACGTACATGCTCCTAGATGGTTCTATTCATCCACTCAGCCAAACCATTCTGGGGGGGGGGGGGAGCGGTCAACTAATACTTAATACCTCTCTGATCACATAACTGCTCAAAAGCATATGAGACATACTCACCCCCATTATCTGTCCTTAGGCATTTTAGCCTATACCTAGACTGGTTCTCAACCAATGCAAGCCAACTCTGAAACACAGCCAAGACATCCAATTTCATCTTAATGGGATAAGCCCAAAATTTTCATGAAAAATCATCTATGAAAGTAACAAAATACTTGGCACCACCCATAGACTGATAAGGCATGGGTCCACAGACATCCGAATGTACCAATGCCAAGGGGTTACTCATGCGTGGCCTACCAAACTTCTTATGCGTAGACCTAGTCTGCCTGCCATAAAAACAATGCTCACATGAATCAAAATATGCATAATCAAGGGGCGGTAAGTATTGCAATCCAGAAAGCATTTTCATTCCCTTCAAAGACATATGGCCCAAACGGGCATGCCAAAGAGATACATGTGGGATAGAACCCACAGACAAAATATGATTAAGGGAAGAAGTGGATACAATCAAGGGATAGAGGCTGCCAGCCTTGGCACCTCTCACAGTCACAAGTCTGCCACGAGTGATCTTCCATGTAGAGTCTCCAAAAGATACATGATAACCTGCATCATCAAGTTGTCTAGCTGACATGAGACTACATATCAAAGCAGGTACATGACATACATCTTGCATAACAAAACTGCTGCCAGAAGGAAACTGTAGCCTAACATCACCAATGCCCACAATGTCAAGAGAGTTGTCATCACCCAAATGCACAGAACCCGAAACAGTACGGTATGAATGAAACCACTCTCGGCAAGATGTCACATGAAAGGACACACCTAAGTCCAAGAGCCAACACTGTACATACATAGAGTGTATCTCTGTCATCTGCAAAGCACTAGAAGAAGCTGCAAGGATTTAATCATCATCATCAACATCCTCAGGCTGCATAACATTAATCTCTTCAATTTTAACACTGGACTTTGTAGGCACTATGCTACGATCAGAAGACTTATCCTGCACTTTGTCTTTTCCCTTATCTTTGCACCTTTCACTACGCAATTCATGGCATTGTGGCCTAATATGGTCCTTTTTTCCACAATGGTGACAAGTAACATCTGCATTCCTGCCACGGGATTTGCTATATGACTTCCCACGAGACTTAGACCGAGATTTCTGAGAATCCCATCCATGGCTACTACCACTGACATGCTTTCCATATCCATCATTCTTGCCTCTAACTGTCATAGCATGAGACACACGAGAGGCATCCAAATTCTTACAATTAACCTCTTCCTGCAGAAGAGCACTCTCAACATCAGATAATTTCAAGGTAGCAGTAGAGGCACATAATGCAGTGCAGAATACATCCCATGACTCATTAAGAGTACCAAGCAAGAAAAGAGGAGTGACATCCTCTACAAAAGTGATGTCCTGCGAAGTCAAGTTCTTGAGTATAGCATGGAACTGGCTCAAGTGAGCAGACATAGTCACATTCTCCTTCATGCGCAGATCCATAAGCTACTTCAACCAATACGTCTGACTCGCTAGACTTTTCTTGTCATAGAGATTTCTTATCTTTTTCCACAACTGCCATGCAGTCTGTTCTTCCTCAAAGACATTATAGTGAACCTATTCTGTGAGAGACAATACAATAGTGGACTTGCATAACTCATCAAAGGTTTAATCTGCGATTTCTGCACCAACATCTGCCAAATCTGGCTCTTCCAATAAGAGTAATTCATACCATCAAGCTTAGTGATGTTGAAAATAGCATGATCAGTGGATGAACTCGCCATAATGCAGGCTGGAAGACCGTAGACAGTTCAAAATTGCTTGTTGTTTACTGCAGAAAATGACCAAAAAATCACTAAAATCGAGAAAAATTGACAAAAAAGTGGAACCAAATCTGCTGCCTACCAAGTACTAGTGAAAGTACGTCATTTTAGAGTGTTTCAGCATGAAAAATCCATGTCAGTCCATACATATATGCTGCTTGTAATAAATTTCAGATTTCAGTAAAAGAGAGCTAACAGTGCCAAAATCGGATCCCAAGGCAATCAGATATTGCCAAGACCAAATCCGGCATCATGTGGGCATAGCATAAGCATATGACAGTCGATAAGCATGAATCCAACACCCAAGTATGTCATACAAATATCTGCCAGTAAGTAGGCACACCCCCAGTCAACCGGGCAAAGTGTTCCTGCCACTACCAAAACTTGACACAAGTAGGTGTCAGCTCACAAAGAGAGGGACCCAAAGCAAAGAGTCAACTCATAAGCATCAGAGGAACCAAGACATATAAATCATGCATCATCTTGAAGGGTAAAAGATCCCAAATAGTCTCAAAAGCTCAAAGAGCATAGACCACTTGCTCAATGGATGTCAAGCATTCAAAGACGCTCCCACTGGTGCAAAAGCCGTAAATATCAAGCAACAAAGCTCGAACAAAGCATGTACAAGCACCAGTGACAAGTGTCCAAGATCAAGTATCAATGGTACATCCCGAACATGTAAGCGGTAGAGCATCCGTATGTAGTATCCATAAGCATGTAAGACATCAAGTACATCCAAGACGTAGCATCCAAATGCTTTGCAAAGCAAGCTCAATCTCAACCAACAATCCCGAATCAAAACCAAGCTCTGTGTCGAGCCCCAAGTGTCAATACATCACCATATATGTCTGAAACATAGCCCGAAAAGCATAGGCATAAGTATACATGAGTAAAATGACTTCAGCCCAACTGTGTACAGCAGTGATTTATTGTTTAAAACTGAGAATTTCAGCACCAAAATCAGCTCCAAATGGTTGCCAAACAATAGGCATACATTCCCCTAACATTTGGGCATCAAACAGGACCAACCGGGCATCAAATGACAATGCCAAACAAGTTGTAGCATCAAATGTCAGTGTAACACTGTCATAAACTACTTGTGGACTGTTATGATAGCCCCAAAACAGTGTTAAATCAGTCCAAATGCTATGCCAACACATCAACCATAAAAACCAAGCATCAAAGTATGTTCATATGCCGGAAATGGAGACTTTCCAAATGCCAATACAGGGGGAGAGCTGCTGTTGTGACTGTCAATGCTGAAAACACATATGGGAGGATTGTGTGATTCCGCCAATTGTAAATGTTGGTCCTGGGGCTGCAAAAATTGGTGGCCAAGCTTCAGAGGGGTCCGGTTAAAGCCAAGGAAGGCCTCAAACAAGCTCCAGCAAGTCTTGTTCAAAGGCAAGTAAGATATGAAGCAAGGGAGCTTTAATGGTGGCTGTCCCAATCTTGTTTACATCCTGTGAGACCTGAGAACTGAAGTAAACCCTGAAGAAAATGATCAAATACCTCTGATGTAATGCCCTGAAGGTGTCCAACAATGCCGGGAAGGTGCTGAGGAAGTGACAAGAGCTCGGAAACAAGACTTATCATATCTCACTTCCCGGCAGCCATATCCGACTCCTTTGAGAATGCCATGAATCAAGCTCAAGAGTCAGAAAGCAAAGCTCTGATACCAGTTGAAAGGGAGAGAAGGATCAAAGCTTGGACTCGAGAGCTATGGCGGGAGAGCAAGAGTAAGAAAGAGAGAGACAAGAAATGGAAACTCCAACAGTCACAATGTGTGACTAAGCCTTCATTTATTCAAACTGTGACTAAAAGAATAAAGAATAAAGTGATGGTGACGGGCGCCTGCCACCTGCAGTGTGCAGTGGCGGTGACTGTCAGTGTAGTAATACACGAGCGGCTAGGCGGATGCGCCTTTACCCCCAACAGACTCAAGTTTCAGTTGACTACAAGAGGAATCCTCTGAGTTTTAGAAGAGACATATCATAGAGAAACTTTAAAAGAGCCGATTCAATGATATTGTGTTCCATTAAAGGTCATAAGTAAAAGATAAGTTTAGAGACCTCAACACAATATTGCCAATCAATTATTGTGGAATTAGAGACCTTAGAGAGGGAAAGCATTGGGCACTTTAATGGAACTAAAATCAAAATGTTTTACTCCGTCCCCCAATGGCACTATAAATATGATCCTTCTATGGATTATATTAACATTCGTGTCAAATCCATCACAATGACAGAAGAAACTTAGTGTGAGCAACATGAACAATAAGCAAAACTCAATTAGTATACTTATCCAATTGACTCTTTCCATAGGCCCAAAATTAGAGCATCAAACTTCCATGTTAGGGCCGTTTTCATCACCAATCTTACCTCCAAAGGTAGAGTTAGTCATCCCACTTGCACATTTTCAAGTCAAACTAACTACAAAATGAGAGGTCAACGTTAATTATCTTATTGACAAAGGATCTAACTTCAACCTATTATCATATTATTTTTGGGACAAGCCCTCTATGCACCTTGCTAGGATGTGATTAAGAAATTAATCAAATTCTCTCACAACTTGTTTGCTTGTTTGGCCCGACTCTATAAAAGCTATCATTTATATCATATCACCATGTTTTTCAATTTTCTTTTGTTCAAAAGCACTATTGAACATATGGTTTACACCTATATGTCTCTATGTGTCTTTGTTTTAGTGTGCGCCTCTTTTATCTTTGCAAGTATCATGTTTGTACAACCCTCCTTAAAAAGGACTTCTTTTGACCTTTCATTACTTGGCAGACAATTCATTTTCATTTGTTATCTTTAGCTTTCTATAATCTTCATTCTCATTGTCTTTGACCTTTTATTGGTACGACTGATCAATCTTGGTGTCTTTGTAGATAAGCCTTTGTGTTTTTTTTCTCTTGGTGAGATTTTCCTTGCATGAGCAAATAGTTGGCCTTGAAAATACAAAGAGAGAACATATCCAAAAATTAATTGGTTGAATGCTTAAAAGAGTTTAATATTAAAGTCATGATAATTATTTTCCTTGCCATGTTTATACTCAAGTCTCTAATGTTAGCCCAAGCTTTGGTCCTTTCTCTTGTGCATTTTTTTAACCATTATCTATAGCGTTGATATCATACTTTATCACTCTCAACCTCCCTTTTGCATCTTCATCATAAAAAACCTCTCTCACTTTACCCAATAGCATGATCACCTCTCATGTTAGTGTCAGCAAGTCACACTAGCCTAAATAGTTCCCATTTAAAATTTTTATTGCTGAAAGTGTAAAGCCTTTGTAGTTTTAAACCAAAAAGGAAACATGAAGTTAAACTCCAAAATAATTGATTAAATGCGAGCTGCGAGCCCAAAACATTAAATGCTTGGGAGAAAGAAGTATGTCAGTCACATTCTGGATGAAGCCAAAAGCCTTTTTGTAAATTTAAGAATGTCTTTAGGAAGCCAAGTAGGGAGAGGAGAAGCCCTCCTATGGGATTGTGAGGAAACTTTTTGCCCTGGCCCTTAAGCTTGTAACAGTCTATCAATCACAAGATGATGTACATAAGCATTATTTATTAACATACCCCCTGAAAAATCTCCCTTACAAACACAATTGTCAAATTAGCGAATGCTCTTTAGCGATAGAGCTCGAACTCTGGCAGACTTCGCATAGAATGATATGATCACATTTTGAAGGTCCACCTCTGACATTTATATCATAGGCATGAGGCATTGAAAGACCACTCACCTTAAGTTTGAACAGCAATTTGTTACTACGTTGATCATTGACAGAGTGCACCTACAAGTAGAAGAAAACTCACATACATCAAGCTTAACAAGCAAGACTCCCTGTACCTACACATATCAATCAACATAACAAGCTCCTATGATAAATTAGAGTTAAGAGATCACCTCTAGTCAGTCAAAAAGGACTCTGCAGCTGATCAACAGCACTCTTGGTGCAGAGATTGTGATAGATCCCTACTGCTTTTGGGCTTACGACCCACTTTTAAATATAATTTGACCTCTTTGACTTGTGCCAGCCCAAACCTGTAAATCCACCTTTAACAACTATGTTTAGACATTTTTTGCATGTATATGGTGCATTCATGCATGTGCTTACCTGAAACTACTCCATGAAGAACTGAACAAAAGTAAAAAGAAAATGCTGTGCTGCAAAGATCTGCTTCAAGCATCGAACACCAAGAAAGAATGATAACGCACAACAAAGCAACCATGTATTGTTTAAAACCCACAGCGTAACATATTGCTATACAGAGGGGCTGTGAAGGATAGTGTTCTGCATCTCAGCAGAGAAAGAATAATGTAACACTCAACAGGCATAATTGTCATCGATGGCATGCAGATCAGTGTATCCTTCTATGTTGATATGTACAATCTATGTAAATTAAACTAGTGATACACTGTTAATTCCAGTATGTACATGGAAAAAGTATGAGGATAATCACCAACAAGAGCATAAAACTGTACTTCTTGCACCAGGGACAGAAGAGTCCCACAAAGTTGAAAGGAGATTCTCAAAGGTTTAACAGTAACTAGCAATTTGTTGTTAAGGATTATGGAGTTCCCAGGTTTAACCCACGTTCCCTAGAGGGCTATAATCGAACAGTTGCTCTTTCCAGACCACATCATCAGCTGCCACAATGCTAGGGTAAAGGCTGAGATATACAAGCATCATTGTGAGCAGCTCTGAGATGCACATTCTGGAAGACGCATAAAAGGGATGTCCATTGCTGCATGGAAGATTGCATCCAGAAAAGGCAGATAGCTACAATTTTCCTCCCCAACAGCAAGAATCTGATTGATTCCCAGATCCAGGTAGAAGCTTTGGAAAATCCACATCATACAAATCACTGTATAAAGAGAGTGATCCTACAGCAAAACAGTCAGTTAACATCTTTCTGACCTTCCAGATTCTTAATCGCTTTCCAGCTACAGGACGCACAGGTACCGCATTGAAAGGCATACCTAAGCCATTGAAACCATGTGCTGACACTGACTTTGAGCACCTTATATCTATCGCTCAATCATAGTGTGCCGGCGTTTTCCATAATACTCCTCCCTTGATCTTACTCTGTAGTAATCTTCCTCCTCTTCTTCCAACACACGGGCTTTGTTTCTCATCCTGACTGGTCTGCTCCGTTCCCAATCATCACTTTCCCTCTCCCTCTCCCTCTGATCCCTGTAGCTATCCCTATCCCGTTCTCTGTAACACTCTCTTTCCCTATCCATATCCCTGTCATCTCTCCGTCGTTTCTCTACCCAATCACCGATATCTTTCTCTTGACCTTCAGTTCCTCTGGCCTTCTCAGATCCTATCTCCGTTTCATAATTATAGTCTACACTACCCATGTCCTCATTGTAAGTTTCATCTCTCACTCTTCTGTCATGGTCTTCCCCACCCCATCCATTCAAAGCTGCTTCTGCCCACATTCCTTGATGAGAACTTTCTAAACCACCTCTAGACATTAACCCCATACCATGTGCCGGAGCCGATCGCCCAAAGAAAGCTGGATTGACATGAGGTGCGACTCCAGGGAGAGCACCAAGACCCATGCTAGGAAATGGTTGAACAATTCCTGAGAAGGGAGGTCCAGGTACAACATAGCCACCATAATTAGCTCCACCCCTCCCAATAGGGGGACCATAGCCTGAATCATACCCTTGCCCCAGCATCCCTTGATGTATCATCATGGCAGATTGATGACTTCCAATAGGTCCAGAGTGTCCTTGGCCATAAGGTGCACTTGCTACTCCAGTAATACCAACATCAACCATACCCTTTCCAATATAGTTGTTTCTAACCCTTCCTGAACCTGTTTGCCCTGATTTGGTAACCATACCCTGCCCATGCCCAGTCCTACTAGCTCCATTCCTTCCATATCCACGATGGCTGCCTCGATCTTGATAAGAAGACCCTCCCCTTCCTCCTATATCACTGTGCATTCTTCTTGAGGCAGACTGTGTCTGGTGAGCCTGAATTTGTGCTTGTGTTTTTCTGTCCTGTTGATATCCCATTTGCTGGATACTCTTCATATTTCCAAGTGCAACAATGCAGGGGCGATCATGAAACCTTCTTCCATGCATGCCTTGTTTACAAGCAACTGCAGCTGAATGATCAAAAAACTCCACCTGGCAATAGCCCTTAGACTTTCCACTGGCTCTTTCTTCGGAAAACTTCATATTCTTCACTCTGCCATACTCTGCCAAAGCAGCCTCTAACTCTGCATCAGTTGTCCACCAGTGTAGATCACCAACAAAGAGCATGGAGCCACCATCACTTAAATAAGTATGCTGGACAGGATGCCTGGAAGCTTTATCAGGGGTTATGTTTGGTGAAGAATCCTTCTGTGTTGAAGACTGAGAATGCCGTGGTGGAGCAGCTGCTGCACCCCTTGCTTTGTCATACATGATCTCACTTTTGTACATTGGATCAGTCACACCACCTCTCTCTTGGAAGTTTAAAGTTACAGTGGATTTGACACCTTGGTCACTTCCAATCTTCTCTGCTGCTGCAAGAGAGAGATCAGTTTCATGGCTCTCTCTGGCTCCAGTGGCTACACTTTCATCATCTTCAGCAGGAGCAATTGATTGCTCTCCAGGTACTCCAAATCCATTAATATCATCACCAATTTCTTCGTTCACCGCATGATCTCCATGCGCTGCTTGTGTTGCTTCCTTCCTGTTGATCGGTGTAACAGGTGGAGATACCTTTTTAATCTGCCTGCAACGCTGATCTATCACTTGTCCAGGCCAAGAGGTGGTGGTAAAAGCACCCTCTCCCTCCATGGGTTCGTTGGCCTTCTCTATTGTGTAGGCACCAGTCCTTTGTCCCTCCATTCCATTGTACCCTTGCTCTTGCTCATAACCTAGCCCTAAGCCATTGCCTGTCTGTTTTTCCAGTTCCGAAGGGGCTTGAAAGTAGCCTACGTTGACATCATCGTAAAGGTCCTCATACTGCTCATTAGCTGCCATGTCATCGTCTCCAAAGGCATCCATTGTAGGATCCGGCTGCAAAGACTTTGGCTGTAAGTCTGTATATCCCATGTCTCCCTCTCCATAGTCATCGGCCATGTCTGTGTACGACAACATGGATAAAAAAACAGAAATACTGGACTAGTATGCCAACAGACAAGGCGGGCGGTTCATGGTGCTCAACAAGTCGCGAAGCTGGAGAAGCGAAACGGACACAGAAATGGCAGGTGTGCAAACCGTTGTTGTCTGGGATGGGAGGCAGGCTACAGCCTCTCGCGTCAATGCGCGTAACGGATGCAATTCATCTGCTTGGAAAATTTGACCCTTTCGAATGAAAGAAAGGGCATGTTGATGACTGGCGCAGGCTGCTAACTTTTCTGTTCAAGTTCATGGTGGCTCACCTGCTCGGAAATACCCCTAATTGCAGTACCCAATGGAAGCTGTAATATGTCGAGAGACAGGCCGTGCCGGAGCATCCATGGAGCATCGTCATCCTGCAACCAAGGGACAAGGGTGGCATAACGGAAAATCGCATTACATTAAAAAAGACTATGGAAAAAGAAAGAACTAACTTGAGATACAGTAAAGAAAGAAAGCTGGGCAAGATCACACATAGTATGTCCGGTGTGAAGGGCCCGTCCGCCCTTTACACCATTGAAAACTACTTCATAAGTATTGGATATATTTAAATTTACACCATTGAAAATAAATGTTACTTATAAAATGTGATGAGTCCTTTGACTCTACTTACAAATATTTATCACTCGTACCCTTATATGGTAGGCTTCTGCATGGTGTCATTATGATGGGGTGTGAAGGGCCCATCCGCCCTTTACACCATTGAAAACCACTTCATAAGTATTGGATATATTTAAATTTACACCATTGAAAATAAATGTTACTTATAAAATGTGATGAGTCCTTTGACTCTGCTTACAAATATTTATCACTCGTACCCTTATATGGTAGGCTTCTGCATGGTGTCATTATGATGGGGTGTGAAATTGAGTGGAGTTTAAACTACTATAAAGTGTCCTCTCCCATGTAGTTTGAATCTTGTCGCTTTGAGAGAGATTGATTGAGACTGTAGCCATCAAGCACTATTGTTGTTCTCACAAACTCTATTATTGGTACTTTGCACCTAGTTTGCCTGTTGCTATGAGGGCTCCACAAAGGAAGGGAGGAGTTGAATCTTCTCTAGAGAGAACACCTACCAAGAATATAAGAAGCATGCCTCATGTCCTTCATCTCAAAGCTCTTCCTGATATGAGTCTTTAAAGCATCGAGCTCATCATGAGCACTCCTAACAATCAACATATCATCAACATAGAGTATTAGAATAATAAGGCTACCATCATGGGCCTTCTTCTATAGAGATGGATCCATAGCACTACATGAATAAGCCTGTGCGTGTATAAAGGCATGAAACTTATGATCACAAGGTGTATGCTTAAGTCCATAAAGACTTTTGCTCAACTTGCACACTAGGTGCTCCATGCCCCTTTCCACAAAGCCATTTGACCATTGCATATAAGTGTCCTAATGCAGATCTCCATATAGAAAAGTTGTCTTAACATCCATCTCATACAAGTCTAGATCTAATTGTGCAACCAAGGCCAAAATTGAGTGAATGGTAGTTATTTTAACCATGAGAGAGAAAATCTCATCAAAGTTAACATTTTCCTATTTAAAAACCTTTCTAACCAAGCGTACCTTATATGCTAGCTTAGGGAAACCAAGGATGCTCTTTAACTTATACACCCACTTGCATGGCAGTGCATGTTTTCCATTGGGCAATGAAACCAAATCCAAAGCATGGTTTTTTACAATGAGTCACACTCAAACTGCACAGCCCTCTCCCAAGAAGAACTATCACCTCTGTGCAAAGCCTCCTCACAGTTAAGGGCCTCATTAGATCTGTCACACCATGACATAATCCATAGAGGGCTCATAATAGTTAGGGCTTAGATTATGTTGTGAAAGATAACCAAGGTGTGGCTTGAGGGGGGGTGTTGGAAATGGAATTCACACTTGCTAGAGAAAAATAACTCAAATTGGTGCAGTGGTGATGTGTTGAGACTAGGTTTGAATCCTAGAGCAAATGGAGGAAGATTTCCATAATTGGATAGACTGGAGGTCATACATCACCTTAAGGTTTTAGGGGCTAGATGGCTTTGTGTTTGCGATCATGAGATGCATAAAGTTTTGGTTGAAGTGTGCACTAGAATTGCAGGGGGGTCTCACTTTGATGGAGACTCCACATCTTAAAAAATATTGCAGTCTTAGCTATGGTAGCCTACTCAATTCTGCAATGCTATAAGATTTGACAAGCATTGTGATGAATGCCAGTGCACGAAAGTTCTAGTCAAGAAGGACAAGATGGAGCTAACACTAGTGATTACACAACAACCCTGTGAAAGGTTGACAATAGATCTCGCATGACCTATAAGCCCTATAGCTCAATATTCTCACAATAGATACATCATTATTGCTATTAATTATCTGACCAAGTGGGTTGAGGTTAGGGCCAAAAAGGAAAAGTAATGAGAGAATGATGGCAAAGTTATTATGGGAGCAAGTAATATTACGATTTAGCTACCCCATGAAATCATGAGCAATTAAGATACACACTTCATTAATGAAGCGATTTCACACTTGTTGTCCACATTCATGATCATACACAAAAAATCCTCCCCATATTACCCACAAGAGCAAATAGTCAAGCCAAAGCCACAAAAAAATCTTGATTAATGTCTCAATTAAAACCATCTCCACCTCTCAAAGCATTTGGGACAATAAGTTAATGGTAGCACTATGGGCCGATCACATAGCTTACAAGACCATGAGTGGCCAAACCCTCCCTCTATAAATTGAATTATGGTACCAATAAAATTGTGGCAATCAAATTCTTTGTCCCAAGCTTGAGAGTCAAATTTTTGCCCCAAGCTTGAGAGTGGTAGTGCATGAGAGGTGGAAGGAAAGAAAGCTTGGATTTTCCATTTAACAAAATTAGATGATTGTTGAAAACCTGATTAGTAGTGACACACGTTCTTATCTATGAACAAGCATGAAGAAAGGCCTAGTTTGATAAACATGTCAAACAACAAGATTTTGGGAAGAATGACCTTGTGTTACTCTATTCCATCTGAGGACATAAGTAGAAAATGAAATTCCAAGGTCTAGGCCCCTTCTAAGTGCGTGCAATTAGTAAAATCGATAACATCAAGCTTGCAACATTGGATGATGAAGGCATAAGCTTCTTCAATGGAAACCAAGTAAAAAAATATTATCCACTTACACACCTCACTATATGAAGCCCTAGTGGCACTACCACCCATTGCTATACGTGGTGCGCAAATCGGATGCTGTACGCTCGCGTGGTGAATGTCGGAAGGTCCCCAAGAACAATAGAACTCTACTTTTTGCACAAAATTCAAGGTAAAAAGCATGAAATGACATGAACAAGAGACCAATTGGGTGCAATCTCCCCCCATGCCTTGTGTGAGCGCTCCACAAAGCATGTATTTTATGTATTAATCCTCTTTAAGCTCAAATAATAGCCCAAATTACAAAATAGCAAGCTTTTAGCTTTTGAGTTTGCTTTAGCACAAAATAGGAATAAAGCTAATGGACGGTGCCCAAAGAGTCTGGCATGCCCAATACAATGTCCAAGTAGAAATAACATAATCGTGTGCCCATGCGCATACAAAATAATAAATAAATAACCAACGCCTCAATAAATAGGCATGACAACATATAGGCGCCATGCCTAAGGTATGCGCCCATCAAAATATAAATGATAAATCGAATACTCGCTATCCTCCAATGCTTTCCTCCGCCACTACTGCTATCTCTACACATCAACTGAAGCATTCACAATCGTTAGTAAAATAATACAATTAAACCGACAAAAGTGAATACCTAGCAGTCTTCAGCTACATAAATAAATCAACTGGTTAGAAATCAATCCTAACCTTAATTTATTACGAGTGTGCACTCTAAACTCATTAACATTTATTAATTTAATATGCATTTTGCAAAATCACCCGCTATGGAATCACCCATGTACACACTAAATTAATGAAACGCCCGAAAAGGACAGGCATCCCCATAAACTTCTCGCACAAAGAATCCACTTTGTGTATGAGCCCCGGTCATCAAAGCTTACGGAATCTACCGTAAAACCTCACGAAATCTGAACCGTGGCACGGAATCCACCGTGAAATATACCTCTTGGCATCAATATGAGCAATTAGGATCACCAAACTCGACCCTGAGTATAAAAGCCCCATACACATAGCTTACTTGAGTATCATTCTAACTGTAAGGATATGTTTCCATGTCATTGACTTGATCGATAAAGGTGTGTATCCATTTGGAGTTACCCAATATTAGGATCATCACAACTTTTAGCAAGGGTATTCACACCTCAATGGAGAAGACAATACCATCCATGCTCTCCACACCCCAATTCACCCTTTAAAAAGATCAATGATGCTCTCCTCAACAAATTGCTCAAAGATTAGGCATACCATGATAGACCAGCCAATCATGTACATCCATTAAATATGAACCATCACGAGTGGATGTTGACACTAAATAGGCAAAGGCAACATGCTCACTCACACCCTCATCACAAGTGAATACCAAATTCTAACCAAGTACTCTGGCAATGCAAACATTATATCTCAAATCCAACTCGATGGGTTCCTGAAGCTTTTCTTAGAGCATAAGGCTATATTTAGGTTGTCAATGCTCACATACAAGGCTTCCCTAATATTCCCATAGATAAAATCTTGGGATGCTAAACCCCCCACAACCAAGGAGACAAGCATCATGACCACCTCTACCCAATCATGGTCTTCAACAAGCCTACAAAATGAAAGAGCCACAAGCACCATTGGTTAATCCTACAACCTCTGAATATTGGTCAATAACTTGCAAAGAATCACATTCCAATGAGTTGATGGAACCACATAGACTAGTTGTCCCCACTTGCAACGAAATGTTGAAGACCACTAGAATTGTACCCCAATCTCATCCACAAGACCAAATCCAACCAATAGATGCCAAACCGCCATCTAAACCTAAGAAAGCCATAAATATGCCTACGAACAAGGTCAAGCATTCACACTGCTTGATCAAATCACAACCAAAAGACAGATATCTCTCATGGACTCAGACCTTCTTATGAGAGGCAGTCTCTCTTAGAACTAGCTGCCAACATGGCTACGTATACTAAGTATTTAATAGCTAGATAACACTTTCACTCTATTTTCCTATAGCTACAAATGAATTACCTAGGCCTCCTTGATGAAAATACTATAGACGATGGGGTTCTCTACCATGCTCATGGCAAGAATATGAACTCGTCTTCACCAAGGCTACATCAATCATTGAGGAGCTTATTGCAACTCAGGTTTCATAAGAGTAGGCCTTGAAAGGAAGAGTAATCACCTCCTTGAAATGAAGCAGTATTGAGACCATGTCTAATGAACTAGCCACCCTTGATCGTCTTGCATAGACCAACTCCTTGTTCCTGTAGCATTGGTTTACTCTATAAGCATAATGAGAAAGAGTGGGATGTTGGATCATAACCAACATAGAGTAGTGGTGTGCCATTAAGATGTCAGAGTATGATCCTACTTATGTTACCCCCACATCATTTTGGGCACTTTCTCTAGCTCATAAATGTATGTTAGAAGAAAATGTGATGCTACATCTGTACACGGATCAAGTCCTTAGTGAGGAAGAGCGTCATATTGCTAGTCAAATTGGTTCAAGGATTCTCCTCACTAATGTTTTGACTGATATTATCCATATCCATATCCTTCCATACGACATGGACCATTACATTGCCATGGAATACAATTTGCATTTCTACAACTGGTGGTTGCAAACATAGTTGAACTCTCCTTGTATATACACTAGTAGGCTAGCACATCAAAATCAAATTCTTGCCATGATCCCTTGCATAATCCTAGAAGTATTGCAACTCATTGGGAGGAGGAGGGGTTTACATAGCATTACACATTGATCATTTTTTGGACTTTCTTGATATTTAAAAATTTATTTGTGTGACGTGTGAAGCCTTTATGCAAAAATTTCCTTGTTTATATGTGATGTGTGAATATTTAGTTTCTTTTAACAAGTTGTACATGTATATTTCATTCTTAACAAATTTAATACTACTTGAAAACTCACCACAAGATGTTGTTAGACTTGGTATATGGTAGAACAAGCAGACAAAGCTACATGTGAAAGGATGACCAAGCCCGAAATACAATTTTTTGAAAGAGAACATGTGGACTACAAGCTAAGTACAGAAGTTCCAGAATATCACCACTTGCAGTACAAACATATTCACAACCTAAAAGAAGTGACGACCAAAAATCCAGATGCTAGAGAATTAGTAGACCAGTGTAAATTGCACAAGTACATGGTGTTAGAAGAATGAGAGAGAGATAGGGGCAATAGAGAATAGTCAACTTTCAGTATACTCTTTCTTCATTATTTATCACTCTTACTATAACTAAGTAACATAAAGTACATTGCACTACAACTGACATCAACAAGTAGTGTAAAGAGACTTAGTCCAAATGTACTAGCTAAGTTTGACCAACTTTATTACACACACATGCCATCCAGCTAATCTACTACTGGATAGAGTCAGTAGAAGTATTGACTGAGTTTGCATATCTCAACACTCCCCCTCAAGCTCAACTCACTTCATGTATCCTAAGCAGCAATCTAAAATGAGTGAACTTATCTCTACCAAGTGATTTGGTAAAGATGTTTGCCACAAATCTGCCACTTGGTCTTCAGTCTTCACATGTATGAGGTCTATCCTGCCTCCAAGCACCATTTCCTCGATGAAATGGTAATGTACCTCTATGTGCTTTGACCTGACATGATAAACTGGATTGCTGGCCAGGAGCAAACTACTCATTTTCTCACAATATAGCTTGAATGGTGTATCCACATGAATCCCCAAGTCATCCATTAACTTAACTAGCCCAAGAAGCCTCACATGTAGCTAATGCTACATCCCTGTATTCTGCTTCCGTACTTGAGAGAGCCACATTAGGTGTCAAGAATTGAGTGGTGGGGGGACTTGCTCAAGATGCTGCGCTAAACACACACAAAATGCACAAGGAGAAGCTCACTCAAGAGACAAGAAGAGAGATGGAGGCCAAAAACGTTTTCTTGCTGGTTTCTTTTTCTTCTTCCACACACTTTACAATGTACACAAAGTATAGATAAGATACAACATAAAGGAAAGTGGCCTACTAAGTCAAACAAGGCATAACAGACTACACTAGTTGACTGGCGCTATAACTATGCCAGTTGTAAATAGGTGTAACAACCTAAATATAATAAGTAATGAGTCAGTGGCCATGTGAGAGTCATAATGACCACCAACGTGCTAAGTGTAGACGTGTGGACCCATCTAACCAGGCAGTCCATCATTAATGTCCACATGTGTTGAGCTTATCATCTCAACACTCCCCCTCAAGCTCAACTGCATCTCTGCAACTCCAAGTAAGCTTCGAAACTTTTGAAGCTTCTCTGTACCCAATGCCTTCATGAAGATGTCAGCTATCTGATCCTGTGTGCTGACATACACCAAGACAATCTCACCTGATAGTACCTTCTCTCTCACAAAGTGGTAGTGTACCTCAATATGTTTTGTCCTCGCATGGAACACAGGGTTCCTAGCCAACTGTATACTGCTCATGTTCTCACAATAAATGACAACTGAACCTTCCACCTGCACATCTATATCAGCCAATAACTTTTGTAGCCATACTACCTCACATGCTGCAACAGCAACACCTCTATACTCAGCCTCTGTACTCGACAAAGCAACTGTAGATTGCTTTTTTCTGCTCCAAATAACTGCTGCACTACCAAAAGAGACCATCTATCCACTCCTAGATCTTCTATCAGACATACTACCAGCCCAATCTGCATCTGTGTATCCAAACACCTGTACATCTGTACCTGCCTCATAGAAAAGTCCATAATGTAATGTGGACTTCACATATCTCAATATGCGTCTCACTGCATCCAAATGTGGCTTTCTAGGTACTTGCATAAACTGACTCACAAGACCAATAGTGTAGCTCAAGTCTGGCCTTGTAATGGTCATGTAGATCAAACTCCCCACTACCCTCCTGAATATAGTAGGGTCTTCTATCTCATCCCCAACATCAACACTCAACTTTACATTCTACTCCAATGGGACTGAAAGTGGTTTGCATGCTGTCATACCATACTTGAACAACATATCCAAGCCATACTGTCTTTGCGAAAGCCATATACCATCATCACATCTGATCACCTCAATGCCAAGGAAGTACCTTAGCTCACCTAAATCCTTCATCTCAAACTTCTTCTTCAAAAAGTCCTTGACTTCAGCAATCCTACTATCACTATCACCTGTAATAATCAAGTCATCCACATAGATGACTATGATGACCAAACATGCATCTCCCTTTCTCACATAAAGTGAGTGATCAACATCAAAAACATAAAAGCCAAGATTGACAAGATACTCTTTGATCTTGTCAGACCATGCTCTAGGTGCTTGCTTGAGCCCATAGAGCACCTTCTAAAACCTACACACATACGTGGGATATTCTAAATCTTCATAACATGCTTGCTGATCCATATACACTTCTTCCTACAAATCACCATGCAAGAAGGCATTCTTCACATCCATTTGCTGCAACCTCCAACCTTTGGCTGCTGCCAAAGCGATCACACATCTAACAATTGCCATCCTAGCAACTGGACTGAAGGTTTCTTCATAATCTATGCCATATGTTTGGGCATAGCCTTTTGCAACCAGCCTAGCTTTGTACTTACTAATAGAACCATCTACATTGTGCTTAATCTTATAAACCCACTTACATCCAATAGCTTTCTTGCCCTTCGGCAATGATACTAGATCCCAAGTCTTATTGGCCTCTAATGCGGCCATCTCCTCATCCATTGCTGCATCCCAATGAGTATGGCCAACAGCATCCTCAAAACAAGTGGGCTCAACATCCTCAACTAGTTTCACCATATAAGCATAATGGTGAGTTGCATAACCTTCAAAACCAAATCTTTTAATATGGTATCTAACCCTGCTAGATCTCCGTACCACCGGATCACTTAATGGAGCCTTTACATTACTATGAGCTCTCTGTACACCTCGTATCCTGACAGAAGGAATACCAAGCTCATCATCCAAGCTCTCTGAGCCACTGGAGTCTCCATCAAGAGCTGCATCAATGCCATCTAACACTTTATTCTTTCCTTTGTCTTTACCTGTAGTGCTACTAGATACACCTAAAGATGTAGAGCTACTCCTTAGTCTCCCAGACCAAGGACTACCAGATGATATCTCTGGTCCACTAAGAGTCCGTGATTCTTGCTTTTCAGCCTACACATGAGTGTCATGATCATCATCATCATCTAATGCATCACCACTAGATGCATACCAACTGCTCATTTCATCAAAGATGACATCCCTACTCACTCTGAACTTACATGTGATAGGGTTATAACATCGATACCCTTTCTGCTCTAAAGAGTATCCAATAAAGACACGTATTTCTGCCTTTGGATCAAGCTTCTTCCATAGCTCATCTGGTACATGAACATATGCAACACAGCCAAATACCTTCAAGTGTGATACATCAGGCTTCTTGCTAGTAAAGCATTCTTCAGGAGTCATCCCATGAACTGCAATTGTGGGAGTTCTATTCATAATGTAGACAGCACTATGAACAGCCTCAGACCAAAAATGTTTGGGCATATTCTTTTCAGCCATTAACGCCCGTGCAACTTCTGCAATATGCCTGTTTTTTCTTTCTGCAACACCATTTTGCTGTGGGGTATACCTGCATGTGAACTGTCTCTTTATCCCATGAGACCTCAGAAAATCACTGAACTCATTCGAGAGGTACTCTCCCCCTCCATCTGACCTCAAGCACTTTACTTTCAAGCATGTTTCTCTTTCAACTGCAGCCTTGAAAGTTCTAAAGTGCTCAAACGCCTTCCTTCATAAAATATACCCATAACTTTCTAGAACAATAATCAATGAATGTGACAAGAGATACATTTTGTGTAGGCTCCCAAATATCTATATGCACAACATCAAGGATATTTTTGCTTACATCTCTGTCATGTGAAAAGGATTGTCTTGCCTGCTTACCAAATTGACATGCTTCGCAGACCTTATGAAATTCTACAACTCTTAATGTAGGTAAACCTGTAACCAACCCTTTGGACTGCATTAATTTCAGCCTTTGTACATTTGCATGTCCAATGCGTTTGTGCCAAATTTCAATATCTGCAACAACACCTTTTCCTTTAGCATACATTGTAGCATTCATAGTAGGAATTACAGCATCCAGAGTAAACATACGTCCAACTCTACTTCCCTTTGCAACCAACTTGCACTTGTCATTGAAGTCTTCTACAAAGCAGCCCTTTGCATTAAATCTGACCTGCAGCCCTTGCTCTACCATCTGACCGACTGACACCAAGTTCTTTGTAATAGATGGCACATGTAATACATCTGAAAGAATCTTTGTCTTACCATCATGCAAGGACAAGGGAACTTTTCCAATGTGTGAAATTGGGTGGCATGAATCATCACTCGTTTGCACATAACTTGTATTTTGCAAATCCTGCATCTCTCCAAACCATTCTGCATAGCTGGTCATATGATTGGATGCACCTGAATCAACATACCGAACACCATCATGTGTTCCCTTTCCTGTAACAGCATTCATCATATGCTACATAACAAACATACATTCATTTTTGTCTTCATTCTGTCGTGAAGACGATGCATAGTTTCCTTGCTGCAACTTACCAATGCGAATATCATCTTTCTTAACATAACATTGGGCTGAAATATGACCTGTTTTGCCACAGTAGTGACACATAATACCAAAGTTGTTAGAACCTCTGTTCTACCATCCACCTCTTCCTCTAAAACTCCCTTTGCCTCTAAAGTTACCACGACCTCCTGAAACCTGCATATCACCAAATTGCTGATTCAATTTTTTTTGCTAGTTGTCACTACCATGTCCTGTACCACGGCCTCTTGAAGAGGACCTGCCACGTCCCCTTCCTGAACTGGAGTAGAAAGCTTGGACCTGTTCACCACTTTTTTCAGATGTCTCACTTTGCATATTAATCTCTTCAGTGATCATAAGGGAGACCAACTCATCGAAATCTGGAAATGGCTTTCTGACATATATTGAAGTTACAAAAGACTTCCAAGCCTTTTCATTGTTAAGTCCACCCAAGGTAGACAACACCAAATCATCATCATTGGGCATTGCATCAATCGTTGCCAAGGCATCTGCAATGCTCCTTACCTTCAGTGCATACTCATTGATAGACATCTTTTCTTTCTTCAATGTATTCAACTCTTGCTTGAGTTGAATCTTTCATGCCTTTGTATTTACGGAAAACATACATTCAAGTATAGTCCAAGCTGCATATGATTTCTCTGCATTTCTAATATGTCACAGCATATTATTGTCAATTACTGTAGACAGCCAATACATGACCTTTTTGTCTTTTGCATTCCATTCCTTCCGTGCCTTTGTCTCTTGTATAGTTGGAGGATCACTCACCTCCGGCTCCTTTTCTTCACCTGAAACAAACTCGTAGAGGCCTTTTCCAATAAGGAAGTTCGTGACATGGAACTTCCATGAAGGGTAGTTGTTCTTGTCGAGCTTCTCAATGATGGGGTTTCCACTATTCTTTGCCATTATCACAAAACTAATACCAAACAACAAGCAAATCTTTTGCAACCCTCGACCTATAGTGCACAGCAATACACCAGACAACCTTTTTCACTGTCTGCTCAATAATACATGCAATCTGCAACTACTTTGTAGATAAACCTTATGTTTATTCACTGTTAAACACCTTTAAACTTACAAATCTGAAATCTGTAACATGTGCACCTGTATACGGCAGACACAGCTGAAATTGCAAGATACCTCGAACTGCTGTCCGCAACCTTGCGAGTCTAAAACAGGGCCTGAAATGACCTCAGATGGTCAAAATAGCAACGGATAAGCCCTAAAGGGCTTGGCTATAGAATACACAGCGCTCTTCGCGCACACCAAATCTCGCTGTAGTCTGAGATTTTTGCTGTGCCCTGCTTCCGGTGCCTCCACAGGCACTGTCCAAGAGAACAAGTAGAGAATGGAAGAGCTTCTTACCCGTTGCTTGCTTGCTCGAATCCTTGGCTCCTCTCCTTCACTTTAGCCTTCAAAACCAGCCTCAATCAGTGGTGCAACTCTGATATCATATCAAGAATCGCGTGGTGGGGAGACTTGCTCAAGATGCTATGCCAAACACACACAGAATGCACAAGGAGAAGCTCACTCAAGAGACAAGAAGAGAGATGGAGGCTAAAAACGTTTTCTTGCTGGTTTCTTCTTCTTCTTCCACACACTTTACAATGTAGACAAAGTATAGTTAAGATACAACATAAAGGAAAGTGGCCTACTAAGTCAAACAATGCATAACTGACTACACTAGTCAACTTGCGCTATAACTATGCTAGCTGTAAATAGGTGTAACAACCTGAATATAACAAGTAATGAGTCAGTGGCCATGTGAGAGTCATAATGACCACAGACGTGCTAAGTATAGACGTGTGGACCCATCTAACCAGGTGGTCTATCATTAATGTCTGCATGTGTTGAGCTTGTCATCTCAACATTAGGTTGGTTTTTACTACTCCAACTGACCATGCTACTTCCAAGACCAAATTCATATCCATTAGTTGATCTCCTATTATACATACAGCTAGCCCAATCTGCATCATTATAACTTGTAAAGTCAATAGGCTTATCATGCTCATAGAACCAACCATAAGACAATGTACCCTTCACATATCTCAAAATCCTCCTCACAGCATCTAGGTGAGGTTTCCATCATTGTTGCATAAACTGGATGATCAAATCAACCGCATAACTCATGTATGGTCTAATGATAGTGAGATAGATTAGACTCCCAACCATCTGTCTATACATAGTCACATTCCCTGTATCAACAACTAGCTTTACATTCTATTCCAATGGTGTATCCAATAGTTTGCATTCCTACATGCCATACTTCTCCAACACATTCTGTGCATATTGTTTATGTATCATCCATATCCCATGAGGTGTATGCATAACTTCAATCCCTAAGAAAAATTCCAGCTCTCCCAAGTGTGTAATCGGAAATTCTTTCTGCAACGTAGCTTTTATGCCATCAATGCTCGGTATGACATCACATGTGATCGCCAAATCATCTACATAGAGCACCAAATTCACATATCCTATCTTGGTTTTCCTAGTAAATAGGTTGTGATCACCTTTACCTACTTGAAATCCAAGTTTTTGCAACAAGTAGGATGTAATAGTAGCATTCCATGCTCGTGGGGCTTGCTTTAAGCCATACAATGCTTTCTTCAATCTACATACATACGATGGATAGTCAAGATGCACATAGCCCTCTACCTGATCCATATAAACCTCTTCTACCAAATCACCATTTATGAAAGCATTTTTAATGTCCATCTGATAAATATTCTAGCCTTTGGGATGCATCCAATGTAATAACAGTCTATGCATTGCCATCTTAGTAACTGGAATAAAGGTTTCCTTATAATCCAACCCATACTATTGGACATATCCTTTCACTACCAATCTGGCTTTGTACCTCGCTAGTGAGCCATCAGACTTACATTTTACTTTATAGACCCAGTTGCATCCAATAGGCATTTTTACCTTAGGCAACTCAACCAAATCTCGTATTCTATTTTTCAGCAAAGCCTCATATTCATAATCTCCATAGCCTTGCATTAGTTCTCATCCTCAACTGCTTTTGCAAAAGATGCAGGCTCTTTATATTTCTACACCTTTGTCATGTATGCATAATGTTTCACCTAATATCCACTATAGGTAAGGCTATCCACTGGCTTCCTTTCTCTTTATGATCTCTGCAATGGAGGTGAATTAGATTCCACTCTCTCATGAGGCGGTATGTATCTTTGCTTAACTCCAGGTGTAACCACTGTAGGCATGCCAAACTCGCTATCGAGACTCTTAGAGGAGTTATATCTTGAAGCCAATGGACATGTAGCATCATCTGAAACCTTCTCTTTTCCTGTATATCTCCCCCTCATTGATGTATCCATGTGAGTGGATGGAGACCCATGGTTGCAAAGCCTTTCTATCCAAGGACTTACACTGCTAGATGCATCCTGAGTAGGTCCATTGATAGAAATAGTGCCTTACTATCCATTTTTCAGCACACATGCCCTATGAATTGTCATCATATAATGTATCTTTCTTAGCACCATAACAAGATGATAACTCATCAAACATGACATCATGGCTAAGAAATATCTCTCATGTAGTTGAAACAATGTACTTATATGCCTTTCTTTCCTATGAGTATCCAATGAAAACACACTTCACCGCTTTAGGGTCAAGTTTCTTACATTTGTTGTCGCGAATATGAACATATGAAATACTGCCAAACACTTTCAAATGTCAAATATTAGGCTTGTAGCCGTACAACTTCTCATAAGGTGTCTTTTCATGTATTCCTGTAGTAGGTATCCTATTCATCACATAGATAGCCATAAGTGTTGCTTCAGCCCAATAATGCACTGTCATATCCTTCTCATTTAACATGGCCTTGTGGGGCTGGCTCCATAATTACCCTATTCTTTCTTTCAGCAAGTTCTATTGTGGAGTATATCTACAAGTCCATTTCCTCCTCCTGATCCCATGCTTTGCTAAGTATCTATCAAAATCCTTTGAGACATACTTGCCACCACCATCATCAAACCATAAGCATGAGACATGATAGTTAAGCTCTTTTTTAGCATGATCTTTAAAATCCATAAAGCTTTCCAACACCTCATCTTTATACTTTAAGATGTATATCCATTTGTACTTGCTATAGTCACATAGTATCGAGACCCACCGAGTGATGCATTATGCGTAGGTCCCTAGATATCTGAATGCACAAGCTATAAAGGTCTACTACTATTTTGTGTATTCTTGGCAAATGGAAATCTGGCTTGTTTCCCAAACTGACTTATTGAACATACATGTCCCAAATTAGCATACTTAAACCTTGGTATCCTTGTAACAAGCTCCTTATGCCACATACTTTTTAGTTTTTGGACCACTTATGCTAAATATAAATGTCTCATATACTTGCCCCATCACGAGCAAACATAGCAGCATTCATTTCAAGTATGTTTTCATCCAGTCTAAACATCCTATCATGTCTCTTGCCTTTAGCAACCAATCCACATCCTCTGCCATACTCCACTATGAAGCAACCATCAATAATTAGTTGAGCCTTTTCAGGAAGCTTAGGTTTAGCTTCCGCACCTATGACCAAATCCTAGTATCCCTTTCCAATGAGAAAGTTCTCCATCATGAACTTCCAAATGGCATAGTTGTTGTCTAATTTGTCACCCCCACTATTTTAATTATGTTATCAATTCTCTGAGTATTTGCCATCTCGACAACTCTATGTATTCAATGCAGTCTAAATAGATAGTGTGTGACTCCCTACATACCAAGTACACTTTGCACATGATAGTTTTAGTCCTCATATTTATGATAGTAAGTTGACTTCAAAAAGCAATGATTTCTCATTTCCCAAAAACATGGCAAACATCTCCAGACATATGTCACAATAACCATGTTTAGTAGCATGCTAAGTAGGTTTCATTCACAGCATGCAAGACATATATGTATGTTCCCAAAAACATTTATAGATCACAGTTTGTAATTTCCAGCAATTCTCTGTGCAAAAATGAAGCAATTTCAAGCCACAAATATCCTCAAATCACATTAGACATGTGCCATGACCCATGTAGGGAACAATAGATGATCACATAGGCATAAATGCTTGCTTAGTTTTCCATAACTGTAATAGACAGTTTTCAACCACTTCAATGCTATAACCAACAGTGTATTGTCTTGCAAACTAAAGTATTTTAAGCTCAAACAGCCTCAAAACATCTTTGATATGTACCATAACCCTTGGGATTCAATTTAGGTGCATACAAGCATCAACAGTGGTTTATATTACTAGTAACAATGCCAAACAAGCTTTCCACAAGCTATAACCAACCAATTCACTATATCACAATAGTGAAATTAGTCTAGATTTGGAGTATTTACAACCCACAACATCTCACGAGACATCCACATCCCATGTGGCAAAGTTTAGACATTGATAGGTATCAAGTAAGCATCACTGTGCTTCAACTATCAAGCATAATTTGTCATACATTCACGTATAGATTTCAATTTTCTCTTGCCTTCCAAATCTGAGTTTCAAACTCTTCAAGGCCATCCCCAAATGAATGAGAGTAAAGGCATATACATTGCCAAGCATCAATAGACAACAATGGAGTTCAATATAGCTCCTAATGAGCTACAACCAAGTAGATGTATGCTGTCTTTGTATGACTAACATCAGACCTGCTTTGTTTTCTAGCCAATGTTTCATTCAAACATCCCACACATGGGCTGAGACCCAAAATGCCAATGCTATGGAGTATTCTTCAATCCCTGACAAGATTTGCATGGCATTTTTCTTCAACATGGAGCTCCAAATGCAAGCATAGCTTGTGTTTACTATTGCCCTCTTCTTGTTAGTCTAAAAATAGGCACAACCTGTCCTGCCCACATTTTTTATGCTACTAAAATTGTTGAGGTCAATGCTCATTGTGAAGAGGTCCAATGATTGCCAATAACCCCTGCAAACAAGCCTCAATAAGCTTTGAGCATTGTTTGGTAGGTACACCACAAAAACATACCTAGAACTTGAGCTATTGGGTGCCAACACTTTAGGATAGCTCTTTCCTCCTATATACCACTCACAGATCTCTTCATTCTAGCTCCTCCAACTCCAATACCAAGCTTCTTGGCTTCATACACTTCACGGGGTCATGGGTTCATTGCTCTAATACCATGTTAGAAGAATGAGAGAGAGAGAGAGAGAGAGAGAGAGAGAGAGAGAGAGAGAGAGAGAGAGAGAGAGAGAGAGAGAGAGAGAGAGAGAGAGAGAGAGAGAGAGAGAGAGAGAGAGAGAGAGAGAGAGAGAGAGAGAGGGGCAATAGAGAGTAGCCAGCTCTCAATATACTCTTTCTTCATTATTTATCACTCTTACTCTAATTGAGTAACACAAAGTACAATGTACTACAACCCAAGTCAACAAGAAGTGTAAAGAGACAGTCTAACTGACTTTATTACACACACATTTCATCCAACCAAAATCTACTGTTGGATAGAGTCGGCAAAAGTATTGACTAAGCTTGCATATCTCAATACATGGAGAGATTTAAAGGGGAATAAATTTTGAGAAATGTACATAGTTTCTCACAACCTATGATCCTGACAGGCATAATGGATCAATCACAGTGAGTAATAACCATGGAAAGAAACAGCCTCAGACCCCTCTTAATCCAATAGTGGTGTGCAAAGCTTTGGACTACCAGATAAGTATGAGAAGCAACCAAAGAGAGATGTTTATGCAATGCTAAGGGATGGATTAAAAAAAAGGTTTTCACTAGTGATGACATTGGCCTAGAAGATATCCTAGATCCCTCAAACTAAAATTTAAGCTAAACTAATACATGCCCTATTCCTTAGAAACAAGTACAACTCCCTAATAAGATCCAAGTTGCAATGCTGAAAAGTGTGGCTACTTGGGCAATGGATAACAAAACCCTCAATTTATACATCATAAAAATTATCCATGATGTGGCAAAGGCAATGAGCTTTGGTGCACAAGAGTCCAAAAAATCAAGACCCATGTCAATAAGCAAGTAGAGAGGTAGAAAGGAAGAAGGCAATAACCAACGCCACTCTATTGGGATTTGGTGGGGTACTAATAGCCATTATACAAGAAGTCACCAAGGAATTACATCTAGGAGTAGAACCATTAGCACAAGAACCTTCAATCATAGCAATACAAGAGGTGACATCCACATGCATTGAAACTCTAGAGTATGGACCCTCAAGGGAGCAAGAGGAAGAGGAAATCATGAGATTGTAATATGAGGTAGAGGAGATTGCAAGTAGGTTTTTTGCCACATGGAAAATTTTCCAAAACAAGAAAGCACCTAGTAAAAGAGCTATAACTGAAACCCCTAGGATAAGCCCACTTAGAGAACATGAAGTGACTCCCCCCAGGGCCCATAACAACTGATATTCAAGCTCAAGCCATGGCACTAGAGAGACCACCTTAGTTGAGGAGAAAGAGGTTACAAGATCCACAATATAGGAGGATGAAAACCTAGCAATAGCAACAAAAGGCACAATCCATATCCATTAGAACAAAAGAAGGGAGAAATTTTATCATCAAGGTATCAACCAAACAAGAGAAGGGCATGATTGAAGAGGAGAAAGAACTCAAAAAAGTGAAAGAAGCCTCCAAAAGAGAGGAAGATGAATGAAGGAAAAAACAACAAGAGGACGACGAGTGCCTTAGAAAGAAAGAGTAGGAAGTCATGGCCTTAGCACAGTAGAGAGCCTATTTTAAACCCTGTGGTAAGAATCAGGACCCTCAAGAGTAGAAGAGCTAGCTTTGATGCGCCTCAAGTTGGGAGGGTGTTAGAAGAAGCCCTTGTCACTAGTATCAAACAATTGGAAGTTGTAGATCTAGACTCTAATAAAAAAGTTCCTAAAATGCCAAGAGTGGAAGGGTCCTAAGCTTCCTTACCTATGAACACACCCTAAGCCAAGCACCAGGTTTTGAAGAGTTGTTCAAAGAGTTGGAAGAGCAAAGAGGTAAGCTGGATGAGGAGAGAAAGTCAGCCTTAACAGCTTTAGAAAAAAAAAGAGAGCCCATTCCACATATTGACAAGAGAAAATGAGAGATATTTTTAGTCTCAAAGGAGAACTGGCTGCGATTAGGGAAGGCAATGACAAGGGAAAATGATATGAAGAGTTGCAGGAACAATGTGAAGTAGAAAGAGAAAATCGTGTGCAACTCGAAGGCTAGCATGCCCAAGTAAAGACAAAGCTAAGTTAGAACTAGAATTAGAGGAGATGAAGTAGGTCCAAGGACAAAAAATAAGGGAGATGAAGGAGGCAAAGCAATCCAAGAGGAAACAAAAGATTTGGAAGCTATAGTGGAATTGGAAAATGAGACAAAAAATTTGCATATAACTATACCCAACTCCAAAAGCAACTACTTTATGAAGTGCAGCATAGGAATATCCTTGCCCAAACCTAGCAAGAATAGTAAATCATGGTGTAAATCCTTGCTAAATGATAAAACAAAAGGCTAGAGATAGCAAAGAAAAAGGTGAGTTAGTGGGAATAAAAGAATGTGGATGCATTGCAAAACATGCTATCCATTTAGTGCAAGGAGAATGTGAAAGAAGTCTAGCAGTGGAAAGAGCTAAGGCAATTGAAGTAGTGACACAAGTTTAATAGCAAGGCTTGATTAACACATTACTTGAGGTGTGGTATCCATGCAAAGATGACATGATAGACAATCTCAAGAAAAAGATGCAACTCACTAGCCCCTCACCAAGTAGGTACTCAAGCACAATCTAAAGGTGACAGTTCCCCAGCAAGAAAACAATATGACAAAGAAGGAATATATTGTAACACTTCGTCGTGGTAGTGAGACCCCCCCCCCCCCTTTTAAACAAATTCAAACAAATTTTTTTTTATGGCTCCCCCCTGTTCACGCCGCCAACTAGTGGAGGGAGAGGGGGAGCTAAACACATAGTTGACGAAGGTAAGGGAGGAGATCGTGATGGCAAGGGGGAGATGACGTGGTGATGAGGATCATTGCAACATCCTTAAAGATGTCGATAACAACGACTTTGATGGGGGGGAGGGGGACACATATGCCACCTCCAACCCCCCCACTACCCTTCTTTTTAGGCCACATGGTGACAAGTACACATGCCATTAGAGTGGAGCTAAGGGCCCTTATCACACTCCTAAAAAGCCCCAATCAATACCCATCTCACTCCTAAACCCCCCCCCCCCCCTTAAGGAAAAAAACATGATAAATTTCTTCTTTTTTTCCCCTCTGCTGGCTGGTTTGAGAGAGAGAGAGAGAGAGAGAGAGAGAGAGAGAGAGAGAGAGAGAGAGAGAGAGAGAGAGAGAGAGAGAGAGAGAGAGAGAGAGAGAGAGAGAGAGAGAGAGAGAGAGAGAGAGAGAGAGAGAGAGAGAGAGAGAAGGGGAACTTAGATTAAGAGAGAAAGGGAGAGAGAGAGATAGAAGAGGCTCAAGGGCAATTCCTTTCTTGGACGAAGCTTCAAGTACCCTCTCTCCCCATCGCTATTTCTTGAGATCTCTCCATCGACCACCTCTACTTGACAAAAAGATTGTGAAAGTCAAGGCAAGTCATAGGGAACTCTGACTCAAAGGAGTGCTCTGAGAGAAGTGAAGGCCATATTCCAAGCTTTGAAATGGCCCCAAAGTGCAAACTCTCCCAAGTAACCAGAAAATCCGCAACCACGGAAGGAGGATCAGGCAAGGATGTCATCACTAACATGAATGGGTTTTTGGGTTTAAACGCTAATTCGACACTCCAAAAACAAGTATAGTTATGATGTCTAATGAACAGAACAGTAAAGCCTAATCATCGCAAAAAGAAATTTTACTTTTGCATCGCGTAAATTGCTTGACTGGAAAGGTAGTTGTAAGGGCTTAATGACCATGATTTACCACAAATTGATTAAGCATCTACGTGTTGTTGCAATACTAAGCCGAGTATTAGGTTTGAATTTTTGCAAGTGCATCTTGGATTGCCAATGTATATAAATATTTTGTGTAGGTTGATTGCATCCTATAGACCATTAGAGTGAATTTACTCGCATTTACATTAGATATGATGAACTCATGTACACTCGTACTTAAATACTTAGGTCACGCTTTATGATTTGCATAAATGAACTAGAATGAATTTTCATGAATAGGAATCCCGCATTATATCATCAACTCAGGAAAGACTTGCATCTAGATTTGCGTGGCATCATGGATAGTTTCAATTGCACTACATAATAGGATTCATCTTAAAAGATAGATTTAAGATGCACATGTGAATTGCTAAACTTAATTGCAAGAGGTAGTTCAGTAAATGAAATCCTATATGATAAATAAGGGTAGGGTTTAATTTGACTCAATTAGGATTTAATTGTAAATAAGCCAAATTATTGTTACAATTTTATGTTAACTTAGAGTCAAGTAAACATGCTCTTTGGTCTCTATCCTAACAATTAGCCGCGATGAGTCCAAAACACCCTTCGAGATATCATTTTTAAAATATGATACATCTCGAAGCCAATACAAGAAAACTCGAATGTTGTTTCCACAAGAAAGAATGAACGTTTGCCACATGACATTCGATGCTCGCAACTATTAAAGGATTAGAAAATTAGGGGAACTACCATCTGAAAACTATCAGATATAGATCTAATAGCGAAATTGCTTGCTCCTATCACATAGGATTGAGGTTGGAATGAGGATATTCTCTATCCACTCTTAACTTATGAGAGGAATGAACAAAATTTCCTGTTATCTTGAGGGAATGAAACCCTAGGGTAAACTTAGAAACCTCGATAAAGTTCCAAGGTGGGAAAATGGTTACCAACTAACCTATTGAAATCCTAGTTTGAGTCATCTAAGACCTGTGACCTTAAGATAAGAACCTCAAACTAAAGGATTAGCAAATTAGGAAAACTACTATCCAAATATAGATCTAGCAAAATTTCTCGCTCTTATCATATAGGATTGAGGTCAGAATGAGGGTATTCTCTATCTCTCAGAAAACAGAGGTTTTACAGAAGCTCAACAAAGGGTTAATAGAACCATATAGAAGGTCATCTCAGAAAGACTTTAGCTCAACTTAAATCATTCAAAACCATCAAGAATCAATCAATAAGCTTCCAAACACTCTCAAACTCCATCAATCATTATTCCAAACCCCTCATACAAAAGATATAAAGGAAGCTCACACTCAACCACCAAGATCCATGAACTGCTTATTCGTTCAAGCATTTCAAGGAGCACTAATGGCTACCTCTCACATAGGCGATGCACTATCCCTCTCTACAAGTGTAGTGAGCTTACCTTGATGCCCAATTGAGTTGCTTCCTCTCTCAAGCACTCCGATAGCTCCTTCATCATGCAAGATCAAGCATCCTCAAGCCTCTTCCTCTAAGCTCCATCCTCCTTGATCCCTCACCCTCACACACTCACTTCCTCACACTCCCACACTCCCTCTCTCGAGTACACACAAGCAAGCAAAGAGAAGAGAAGAAGAGAAGAAGAAGAGTCCACTTTGCCACACACCAAAAAATGAGCTCTTCATTCACTTTTCAACTTTATATAAAAAACCCTAAATCCCTTTTGGGCAGTCATCCCTATTTTTACATGGCCGCCTAGGCCCTCTTTCCCATAGTCCTCCTATCTTCCTAGCTTCCTTTCCACTACCCATCTTCCTTTACAATTTGCACAAGAGGGAGCTTGGTGCTCTTTTGTAAAAAGTTTTGGGGATGCCTTGCATTTAAGAATGTGCTTCTACCTTTGACTTAGCTTGTGCTTTTCCTTTTTTTTTGTGCTTTCTTTTTGTGCTGAGGTTAACATTACCCCCTCCTAGTTTAGTGCTAGTCCCAAGGCACTGATGGGTAGTGATTGAAAGCTGGTATGGGTGTGGCTGCATGGCTTTTTGAGTTTATATATAAGCACTTGCGGGGGATGGTGTTTGGTGGACTGGTCTTGAAATTGATCACATAGTTGGAGCAGGTGACACTGACATGGAGTGGATCTGTCCCTTGAATATGGTGTTGGATGGATCGCCCTTCTCATCGGTCGAGGTTGCAATGACATGAGTGGAACTTGGCATTTCCCCATTCCCTTCAAGTTTCCTTATCTCTTCATCTATGTCTATTCAGAGGTCACCATTCACACAAGAGGAAACCTATATTCCTCATAAAATGAATTACATTGCACCTCGTGCTTTCCTTGTGAGGGCCTTCAGAGGTTCTCCTTCATTCTTGAGAGAGGCTTGCTAGAATATTCAATGCTTACCATCATCCTTAAGAGAGCATCCTTTATCCTTGACAGGGCCTCCCTCATCCTTAAGAGGACCTCGTCAAAGTAGGTGGTGCTCCCCTTTTTTCTGAGTACACCCCATGAGGCATGGAGTGGCATGTAGCCCTCCTATGATTACTTGAGGATGTTTGGCTACTAGGCATCTGTATGTCACATGAGCCTATGTCACATAGATGTATCCTCCTTGGTTATGGAGATGGTGACTTTAAGGCCTATAGATTATGGGATTTGGATGCCCAACAGGTCATACGTAGCCACCATGTTGTCTTGTATGAGATGCAGACACCTCTCAGGCCTCTTGATGAGCGTTCAGTACGCTTTATGGCTGATTTTAGAGCAACTGCAATGCCATTACAGCAAGTTGTTTATGCTGAAAATGAGGCACTTATTGGCCCAAATGACGTAGCTATGCATAGCAGTTAGGGTTAGGATGTTGGTGGTTAGTTGCTAGATCCCTTGCAGGCTCATGAGAGCCGTTTTCTTATAGTTTTGTAGGCTGGACAGCCAGCCATATGTTAGTCTTCCGCTTCGTTGAGGCCACATGTAGTCTTGAGACCCTGTTGGACGATCGGGATGTTGGCTCTCTTTCAGTGATTGACTCTAGAGAGTTTGACTGCTCTTTGCTGTCTTGTATGCGCCACGCTGATGTTATGTGCGACTCTGATGATTTATAGCTGTGCACTAATGAGTTGTGCTTGCGTCATGAGAAGCATTCTTGTATTGCTCCATTGCATGGAGCTACGGGATTCGTTATCTCCTAGATGTCATGGACTCGAGGATACTTGACTCTTCTTCTGTAGAGGTTCCTGATACTTCTTGCACAACTCGCTTTTCGATTGGGCGTTGGGTGAGATATCATGATTCCTCACCTTGTTTTTTCTCTTCTTTTCTTTGTTTTCACTCCCCAGCCACATTGGCCTTTTAGTGGGAGGTTGTTGGAGTAAAAGGCCTCTGGGCCTGCCCATGTACACTGTGACTGCCCATTATTTATTCATATATAATATGATAGTGCAATAAGGGTGTTAGTTCAGTTTGACAACACCTACATTGTGTGTGCTCTTCTCTCCCGCATCTTCCTCTTCTCCTTCTCCACTGCCATTACATCCCCTTTAGCCACCTATATGGTCTTTTCCAGCTCGAAGGAAGCCACCGACTCCTTCTCAGCTTCCAACTCAACCACTGCTATTCTCTTCTCGTCCTTAGCTTTTTCTAACTGCTATGAGAGAAGCTCTTTGACATATTCATCGTAGTCAGCAGTTGGCGTCATCATTGTAGAGATGGGAGTCGTGGAGGTTTCTAGTCTTTGTCGTTTCAAGTCTTGTCGTTTCGAGTCTTGTCTTGATTTGGCATCTGCTGTCATCGGTTTCTTCTGCCCAATGGTTGTGGTTTCTACACTCCTCCCCTGTGTGAGTTTCTTATTGACGAAGTACTGCACCCAGGCCATGAGATTGCTGGCATCTATTGTGGCCGTGGTGTCTTGAGTGGGCATTGCTGTGCTGCAATGGTAGGTATCAAGAGGGTTGGGATGGGGCCAATAGGGGCTTTGCCCTTGCCTTCAGTCTGGTGGGATTATGTCTGGCACATGTGCACTTGAGCTTGAGCCTTCATCTCTTCATGGGCTCAAGGCACCCAGCTTGTCTTGCCTGCCTTGTTGTTCGATGGACAAGCGCGTGGCTAGTTCAATCTCCTCCTCTTCCTTTCTCTTCAAGTCCTCCTCCTTTTTAGTAGCTTTTCTTTTTCTCTCCTCTTTGGCTTTCCTTGATTCTTCTTCCAATCTCTTAGACTCTTCTTTCTCTTTCCTCTTCTTTTGCTTCGACTCCTTCTTTGCCTTTTGTAGGTCTACTTTCTCCTGTGTTAGCATTTTCTTAGGTTGTTTTGGTTTCCTTTTGCTAGACCGATGGGCTTCTAGCTCTCCCTCCTCTTTGCTAACCATTCTTTTGCTTCATAGACCTTGCTCATGATGGGGGGTGACCTATCACATGTTTCATTTACTCCCTCCTCTCCATCCTATGCCTCCTTTACCACTTCTTGGATCATAGTGATCAAGATTCCTCCATACCCAATGAACGAGGCTTTGGCTGAAGGCTTATTCCTCTCAGCTTCCTTTGACGCTGGGGACTCTCCACCTGCCGGGTCTGCTTCCAAGGGCTAGTGCTTTAGTGGATTGGTTAATGGTTTTCTGTACGTAGCCATTCCAATCCACCTCATCTAGCAAGTGAGCCGCCATGCTCTCCAGTATGAGCATGTTGATCTTGTATATAAGTGAGTTATACCTTTCGCTAGAGAGGAGGGAGTGGATCACCTTAGCCTGCAATCTGACCTCTGAGTGGGGGATGTCTTGGATGCTTATGTCATCGTTTGTCAAGACATCCTCCTTTTTTATCTTCAGTAAGGCATAAACACCTCTCTTCTGTCTCTTTTCCACCTTTGGTTCCAGTCCCAACGCCTTCTCTACCAAGGCCTTACTGAGCGGAATCTGTACTTTCTTGGTTCCTTCTCTACTCCCCACAGTTACTTCTCTACTGAGTGGAATTTGGACTTTCTTGATTCCTTCTCTACTCCCCACAGTTACTCTCCCACACTCCTTGTTAGGGTTATATGTCCTTAAGAATTCCACACACCCAAACTTTTTGATATACTTGGTGAGGTTGCACTGTTCTACAACCCTCTTGGTAGCCTCCTCATTGTCCACCACCTCTTCGATGTTGTGAATGCTCTTGCATTTGAGCTGGCCTAGTTTTCAAGGGAAAGGCCACACTTTGCCCTTTCCTCTTTTGTGAAGGGAAGGCGATGGGCTCAGTCTTGCTGTGACATCTTCAGCTCCTGTCATGAACCATAGTTCACAATTAGTCCTTTCCAAAACAATTACTTGTTGAAAGAAAAGACTCCATGCTTGCTGAATTGAAACATTTCTAGTACAGAGTTAGACTTTCCCTTCAAGCTTTACTTCAAAATTTTGTGACATTTTCCTCAATCGCAAGTTAATGTTTTCCTTCCTTTTCTATTCTTCGGTGTGGATTGAGGCTTTCAAGGTATGTTTTTCCTTTTCTTTATTCCTTGTGTGGTTGATTTGATTTTGATTCACCTTGCCCCCTCCCCTTTGGAATTGAGAAGAATCCTTCCTAGGATTGAAGGTTAGAGAGTAGAGCGCATTCAACACATGGGTCTAGTGTTTTACTTTTGCATGAGCCAAACATAGAAGTTTGGATAATATTCCATATGAGCATATCCATGTCGAAGGGTCGGATGCCTACCTAGGTGATGTAAGTAAGGACATCAAGCAAGAAGTCACTAGAGTCTCTGCGACTAGCAATGTGTAGTTCCTCCTCAGTGAGTATGCGATACAAATAGGGGTGTCCCTGAATGTGTTCTTCCATGGGTTGGTCACGAATGGTCGTCAATACCCTATAAGAGGTTGGGGAGACATAAGTTGGGTCGTACTCTGATGTTTTGATTGCGCATCGTTGCTTTGAATTTGTCATGATTTGACATCCTTCGAGATCCCATTGAAGGCGAAGAGTGTACCATTTCCTCAAGAAAGGGGAGTCATTGGCAGCAAATTTTTTCAAGTCTTCTATCTCTTGATCATTGGCATAAGTTGTGCGCTTGTCATATGAGATGATGAGGTGTTGGTTCTGTGCTTGTTTGCGGGAAACATCAGTGGCCACAATGAGCTCCTTAATTGCCTCGAAAGCCTTGACAAACACAAATTTTGATTCTTCCCAAGAATAAGGGAGTGTCCGTACTTCCGTCATTATAGGCGTCCAAGAGTCCCAAGTCTAAGCAATCATAGTTTTTAGCAAGCGACATGAAGGTGGCATCTAAGCATCTAAGACAGGCAACTAAGTCATCCCCTATGTTCTTCGCTAAGTCTAGGGCCATATTCAAAATCAATCATTGCTCATAAGAGGGTCTAAGGCTAGTGGGTGGTTGGGGTTTGACAGAACTAGAGAGTCTAGTAGAGATGATGGTGGCCACTTTTCTTGTACTTAAACTTGGGGTTGGGCCTTTTGTATAGTAGACTGGGTTGTGGATCTATTGATAGGATGCTGCGACAGTCAGGTGACATTTCATGAGATGTAGGACTAGTAATGGCATGTGTGCAAGTAGTAGGCTATGGTTTGGGTTGACAGACTCATTCAGTCTTCACTGGTTTGTGTGCTTATGCTTCTGAAGGCTTTGAATCCAGAGGCTTTTGTGGCCTTGGCCTTAGATGTGTCATGTAGGCTTGAGTGGTCAAGGGCGGTGTTTGATTTAGTTCCTTTGGCCATTTTGACTTTAGAAATCCAGATCCAGGCATTACCCTCGTAATAGCCTTGCGTTTGCAATAGGGTCTTGTGGACCCATTGCGGTGGCTCGACCGTACGTCCAATTTTATAGTTGTGTCTTGGCCTCCTAGGGCGCGAGGTGGGGTTCTTAGTCTTATGGGGTTGTGGGTGTCTACTCCTAGGTGGCGGTCCTTGTAGTTTAGGCATCATTGAAGCTTTGGCTCATGGGCCTTATCTTTGACTTCAATGATTTGCTAGTCTTGAGGCTTGGTGGGTGGTGACAAAGCACTACCCCCTCCTTAGACTTGGAACTGGGTTTCTCTACCGATGGCTTAGTGGACTTTGAAGGAGTCGTGCAGCCCTTGCTGAAAGCGACGACTGTACGCACACTACCCATGGCTAGGTGGATATGCTGTGACTTGTAGTCAACATTACAAAGAGCTTTCTTTGTAAAGGTTCATCCTAATAGCAACTTCATGCCTACATCTTTAGTGTTGGGCAACACATAGAAGATCATCGGCATGCTTTCATACTCGATAGAAATTGGAGCCCTACACTTTCCCAAGAGTGCATATAATTGGCCCCCATACGGACTGAGTTTAGCATTAGTGGGATATAAGTGCGGTTTGCCAATTTGGGTCCAATGATCATGTGTTAGACATTAAAGTTAGCTCCCTCATCGATCAATATATTGAAGGTGCAAGTGTGCTTGGCAATGACCGTTATGCTTAGGTAAGATTGTTTGATAGCTTCCTCATCCTCATCGTCCATCTTAGTGATAGTGGCTACTCATACATTGACAAGGGACTCTAGCATTGGAGGTTCATGCAGTGGGTGCGTGGGAGGGTAGTACTTCTTTATGCGGCTGCCATTGAAGAAGCCTATGTCCTCACCTTCCAGGGTTTTGAGTTGCACATTGTCAGTTTTAGTTGATAGCCCAAACTCTGAAAGGTCTTAATCCCCTAAACTTCATTTTTTGCTTATGTCCCTACAGATTTCTCCTAATTTCAAGAACATACGACACATTTGAAATATTTTTGGCTTCACCATTTGCAACAACAAAAGAAATAGTACCTGTGCCACGGATGTTGTGTGCTAGGTGTAGGGACTGATCAATCTTTCTTATGTATTCATCATTTCTTCCTTATTTAGTGTAGGTTTCTTTTCTTCTTTCCTTGTGGATTTTGTGTGCGTGTGTGTGTGTGTGTGTTCTTGTTCCTTCTTCTGTTGTGTACTCTCACATCTCCCTCCCTCTCTGACCCTTTCCCTTTTACTTTCCCTTTCCCTCTCCCTCTCCCTCTCCCTCTCCCTCTCCCTCTCTCTATTTCTCTCTCTCCCCCTTCCTCCCTTCCTTCCTCTCTCGATCTCTATCTTTATTTCTCTCTCCCTCACTCTCTCTATCTCTCTCTCTCTCTCTCTCTCTCTATCTCTCTCTATTTATCTCCCTCCCTCTCTATATTTTTCCCTCTCCCTCTCCCTCTCCCTCTCCCTCTCCCTCTCCCTATTTCTCTCTCCCCCCCTTCATTTCTCCCTCCCTCCCTATCTCTATCTCTATCTCTATCTCTATCTCTATCTCTATCTCTATCTCTATCTCTATCTCTATCTCTATCTCTATCTCTATCTCAGTCTCAGTCTCAGTCTCAGTCAGTCTCAGTCTCAGTCTCAGTCTCTTTCTCTATCTCTATCTCTATCTCTACCTCTACCTCTACCTCTACCTCTATCTCTATCTCTATCTCTATCTCTATCTCCCTCCCCCTCCCCCTCCCTCTCTCTCTCTCTCTCTCTCTCTCTCTCTCTCTCTCTCTCTCTCTCTCTCTCTCTCTCTCTCTCTCTCTCTCTCTCTCTCTCTCTCTCTCTCTCTCTCTCTCTCTCTCTCTCTCTCTCTCTCTCTCTCTCTCAACACTCGTTTCACAAAGAAAAAAATCCATGCTCTACGTTCAAAATTTTATTGTTTCCAGAGTATGACATCGCTATTTACATTGCCAATAACATTGGTATTTGCATCGCTATGTCACTCTAGTGATACACATAGTGACATTAATACCAACTAATATATTCATGGTATTAGGGACACTACTGCACAAATTTTCTCACATTTTTTCTTCCATTTATGGTGCATATAAAAGGTAGCAATGTTAGCAAGGCCACCTACCCTACCTGAAAAAATAACCCTATATCTCAAAAGGGTTTCATTTTTAGAAGGACAATGTAGATTTAATCCAATTTCCTTGGGTGGATGAGATTGTCATTCAACTTATCAATTCTCTTCCACTTCTCTATGGTTGAATGAGATCACATTCTATTGGCTCTTTTACACTCATTTGTCATTCAACTTATCAATTCACTTCCACTTCTCTATGGTTGAATGAGATCACATTCTAGTGGCACTATTACACTATGCCATAAGGACTTCCACTCATTTTCTTGCCCTCAAATAGGTAAAACCTAAAATTTCCCTTATGTGAGCCTCATAAATTCAAGTTGGAAAAGCAATCATTAAGAAATTGATAGGTGTTCTAAGCATGTAAATAAGAAAAATGTGAAAGTGAACCTAAGGTCAATATGCAACACATCCATGTGACTTGACAATATTCAAATCTTATGTAAACACATGCATTATGGTGAAAGATGTTCTAAAAGCACATCAAATTGCATCCACACATTATTTCTCTTTTTTGCAAACAAATAGGCTTGTGCATTTCTGTGGATTCCCTTCACATCACATGTAGCAACACCCACCACATCATGTCCAAGAATTGATTTCCAACCCTATAAGGATAGCATGAGTGAATTTTTGGACCTTTTTTAGCTTCATGTGTGTGTGTGTGTGTGTGTGTGTGTGATATATGAAGGAGGGAGTTAGAGGAGAATAAAAAAATCTTGAGAAAAGGGGTGTGAGTTGACATGGCAATGCTATGGAAACAATTTGTTGGATTCCACTTTTGAAGGTGGATGAAAGTTTCTTCAAGGATCCAGCATCACCCCTTGAAAGAACAATTGGACCTTGAAAAGTTATTTTTCTTTAGCCAAAAAGGTAGTCATTGTCATCTTTTTTGACATAAGCTACCTAGCGTAATGAGACAAACCTTAAGTGAATATGTTTAATGGAGGAGCTTAAGCTAGTCAAGGTTTTCATCTTTGATACAATTAATTCCCTTTTTACTTTAATGATCAAGGAGTTTGTCAGAGTCCCTACATTGATAAGTGATTGACTTATGTACTATCCCTTTGATTCACTTTCAGTATAACAAGAACCTAGGTGGAATAATTATGTCAAGGAGAGATTTCTTGACTTTGCAACTTAGTACTATATTCTCAATGTCTTTGTAAAGTCACCTTCTTGTAGTCCAATTACTAGTAACAAGTTCCATAGTTGAACTCTTTGTACCTCATCTTGATCTTAATAAAATGACTCCTTTAAGTCCTTTTATTCTTTAAATTAAAATAATGAAAAATAACTCTGATTTTTATTAGAAAATTGCTTCTCATGTTGAAATTGAACAAGTCTTTTCTCTTGCATCAAATTGCAAATTGCAGTTAATCACTTAATGTAACGTGTCTGCCTATTGGCTGTCCAAGCACGTTTTAGCGGTCCATCGAGAAACCAATCTAAGCGTCGCCGCCTGGCACTCCAATGGAATGTTTCAGGGTTTGTGGCCTAGGGTTTCTCGAGTCCGCCTCGCAATGGAACATTCGTGGTGGCCAAACCCACTAGGATCGACCTGAAATCTAGGTTCCTAGTTGTCAAGGTCTACTGATAGGATTCTAGTGTCGAGTTTTGGGCATCCTACTTTACATAGAGATACCCACTCCGAAGTGGATCCATACCACACTGCGTTCAAAGAGAATGGGAAACGAGAGGGATGTGCCGCTCAACCTCTCTGCCCATAGGGCATAGTCCCATTCTGATCCCCTAAAATGGCATGAATCGGGTTCTAACTTAAAAATACCTAAAGTCGAATGACGATAAATCCTTGTGAGAATCCTCCTAGTTCTCTAGGACCACTCTGCCGTAGGACAAACCCGTCGGGGATTCTGCCCACCAACTTCCCTTGATAGCTTTAGTTTTTTAATTAGATCCTACCACATTTATGTGCAACATTTAAAATCAGCTTCATTAATTAAGCCTTATAGGGCACAGGGTTTGTTTGCGTAATTTACAACACAGAAACGAAAAAAAAACAAGCAGTCCTTTTGACAAACAAGTTCCTTAACTTATCTTCAATTTAATCGTTGCCTCCTACCCATACAGGAGAATTATGTATCCCTTTTGTCCAACATAAGTACTTGGTACAAATCACATGGCACCAAATTTCCACCCTTTATCTAGAATAAGATCTTCCAACATCCCAGACATTGGGCTCACGAGGATCTTCAACTCTATTCTGGATAGGCAAGGGGTGTCCAGAGCTCCACCTGACCCACATGCAGTCTAAGAGTATTTAGGGTGTTGTTCAATCAACCAACAAAACTAATTGTATTTTTTTCCAAACAATACAAGAATAGACGCGATAATAATTCCATTGCATATTCGCTGTTCCCCTTGGGATCAAAGAGCGATTCAATGCAAAATTTACTTAATACTTGTATGCACAGTTCTTAATGTCATTCTTTTTACGATTATGCTATTCATAGCCCCTAATTGATTGCTCTATCAATGAATAAGCCATATGCAACTAAGTGCAATTAACTTCCCTATACATGTGCTTTGCAAACTCCATCTTTCAAATATGTGAGAAGAGGCTTATCCCTTTCCATGACCTATTCTCGTACATCATAGCATGGGCCTAATGTATCTCATGCAAGAATCAAAGCAAGCATCTATCAATTTAGAAATACATTACTTACAACCGGAACCGTAGTTGGATTGGCAGTGATGCCTTCGCCCGAAGCCTCATTGTTGGTTGTAAGATTGCCATCCGCATGCGACATTCTTCACTTGGAGGCCATCATCCGCAAGTAGACTCAAGAGATTAAGAAGTCATAATAGATTCGAGATGGGATAGTGTAAGAGAAGATGGTTAAGTCGAGGATCGAGATAGAGAGAATTGTGAAGCCTTTCGAGGTAACTCTTCTCTCTGTCTCTCTCTCTCTCTCTCTCTCTCTCTCTCTCTCTTTCTCTCTCTATCAAGCTCTCGCACACAATCTCTTGGAGGGGTATCCTTCTCTCTACCTCTCTCTCGTAGCCTCTCAAGGTCTCCTTATGCTCCCTTGTGCCTCCCCATGCCTCATATTTATAATGAATTAGAGAGGAGGGGATAAGGCTGAGCACAAGAGTTCTTGGTAGAGGGACTCTTGAAAAACTTAGTGATTTGATGAGAGTGATAGTCATCAAGCTTAAGTTGATTGGTGAAGCAAGCCCTTGGTGGAAACTATAGTGTAAAGCTAGTGGCACCTGTGAAGTTATGATTACTTGGGATGAAATTAAGAAGGCTATATATGGAAGGTATCTACCTGTTACATACAAGTCTATCAAGATGAACAAAATTTTCAACTCAAAGTAGCGAAACCTTTACCTCAAATCATAATACTCTTACTTTGTCACTCTTAAGAAATATGCCCCTATCATGGATGTTGATGATCAAGTGGCAAGATTTTGCCAAGGATTAAATCCTCTATTAAATGCATAGTTACTATCAATGTGGTGAAGAAACCTCTGAGACATGGTTGTGTGAGCAAAACCAAAGTTGAATTTTCTTCTAGTTCCTTGGTTCTTTTCTCTAGGTTTACGTATACTTCCAAGTGCTACTATGTGGATTTCTGTACATACTCCCAATAGGCCCACCCATTCTTCATCTAGCTATAGTTAGAGCTCTTGTCACTCCTAAAATACTCACTTTTTATTTAGCTCGAGTTTTTTGTAGGGACTCTCCAAGATAAAACATGCTTTCTAGTGTGCAAGTTATCTTTCCAAATTGGTATTTTGTGTCATTTGTTGAGTCAATTGGCCACCTAGTTTTTGAGGTGATTGTGGCTTCTTTCTTGGCCTTTCTTTTCTTTAACTCTGTTATCTTGTTTTGAATAGTGTGAAGTTATTGTATCTCTCTATTTTCCTCTTCATTGCTCAACTCTCCTTTTTCTATTTCATGTCTCCCACTTTCTCCTTTCTCATGGCGACCAACCTCTTGCTCTTCCTCCTTGTAGTCTCTCTTGTGCTACTCTTCTTCATCTTCCTCTTAGTCCAAAGTGGAGACTACTTTGTCCTATACTAATTTATTTAGTGATGCCCTTTTTATTGGAAATGTGAAATTTGGTTTGTTGGAAGATTTATTAATGAGCATGAATTAATCATGTCAAGCTACCTACAGACTTAAACATGGGATATGAGTGAAATTCCTATTTTTTAAGGAATTCAACCTCTTTTACACTATTGACAACACTCTCCTCTTTGATCCAACCGTTAGTTCATAACCAAGCAAGCAAGAAAACCAAATAGCTTTGACCTTGTAGTAGACACATCCCTTAGTCCCTTTTCATTATGGTTGTTCTAATCCAAAGGTTGACATGGTCTCACTATCCTTGTGTAACCTCCTCCACTCCAAGAGCTTGTCCATGGTTGGCTCACTTAGAGATCCATCTCCATAGCCAAGATAAGGAGGAAGAAGATAATAAAGAAGATAGAGAGAGAGAAGTCAATATTTATTTACCGTTGTTCCCCACACTCTTAGCTTCAATTCATCTCTCACTTAACTCTCCTCCCTCCCCCCCTCTCTCTGTTCATGATGTACTAAGCTGCACCACCCAGATCCTGTGGAACATGCATGCTTATTTAGTTAGAGCACTTCAAAGTCTACCCCATAAGGGAAGCAATTGACCTGACTTGCGAGGGGATTGACCTAGGATTTGACTCAATTAAGGTCTTGCAATGTGATTGTAACATTTGGTTAAGAACGTCTCTTGTTTGATCAATCAAACATCAAATGTAGGGAAAGCACACACTTGGTTCAATGATAGTAAGAAATGAGAGGGATTAGAATGCCAACCCTTCTATACCCATAAGTCATATACTCACACTGGCCCCATTGTCAAGAATCGCGTGGTGGGGGGACTTGCTCAAGATGCTGCGCCGAACACACACAGAATGCACAAGGAGAAGCTCACTCAATAGACAAGAAGAGAGATGGAGGCCAAAATGTTTTCTTGCTGGTTTCTTCTTCTTCTTCCACACACTTTACAATATACACAAAGTATAGATAAGATACAATATAAAGGAAAGTGGCCTACTAAGTCAAACAATGCATAACCGACTACACTACTCGACTAGCGCTATAACTATGCCACTTGTAAATAGGTGTAACAACCTGAATATAATAAGTAATGAGTCAGTGGCCATGTGAGAGTCATAATGACCACTGACGTGCTAAGTGTAGACGTGTGGACCCATCTAACCAGGCAGTCCATCATTAATGTCTGCATATGTTGAGCTTGTCATTTCAACACTCCCCCTCAAGCTCAACTGCATCTCTGCAACTCCAAGTAAGCTTCAAAACTTTTGAAGCTTCTCTGTACCCAATGCCTTCGTGAAGATGTCAGCTATTTGATCATGTGTGTTGACATACACCAAGTCAATCTCACTTGCTAGTACCTTCTCTCTCACAAAGTGGTAGTATACCTCAATATGTTTTATCCTGGCATGGAACACAGGGTTCCTAGCCAAATGTATACTACTCATGTTGTCACAATAAATGACAAACTGAACCTTCCACCTGCACATCTAAATCAGCCAATAACTTTTGCAGTCATACTACCTCACATGCTGCAATAGCAGCACCTCTATACTCAGCCTCTATACTCGACAAAGCAACTATAGATTGATTTTTGCTACTCCAAGTAACTACTGCATTACCAAGAGAGAATATGTATCTGCTTGTAGATCTTCTATTAGACATACTACCAGCCCAATCTACATATGTGAATCCAAACACCTGTACATATGTACCTGCCTCATAGAAAAGTCCATAATGTAATGTGGATTTCACATATCTCAATATGCATCTGACTGCATCCAAATGTCGCTTTCTAGGTACTTGCATAAACTCACTCACAAGACCAACAACGTAGCTCAAGTCTGGCCTTGTAATGGTCATGTAGATCAAACTCCCCACTATCCTCCTGAACATAGTAGGGTCTTCTATCTCATCCCCAACATCAGCACTCAACTTTACATTCTGCTCCAATGGGATTGAAAGTGGTTTGCATGCTGTCATACCATACTTGGACAACATATCCAAGCCATACTGTCTTTGGTACATCCATATACCATCATCACATCTGATCACCTCAATGCCAAGGAAGTACCTTAGCTCACCTAAATCCTTCATCTCAAACTTATTCTTCAAAACATCCTTGACTTCAGCAATCCCACTATCACTATCACCTGTAATAATCAAGTCATCCACATAGATGACTATGATGACCAAACCTGTATCTCCCTTTCTCACATAAGGTGAGTGATTAGCATCAGAAACATAAAAGCCAATATTGACAAGATACTCTTTGATCTTGTCAGACCATGCTCTAGGTGCTTGCTTGAGCCCATAGAGTGCCTTCTTCAACGTGCACACATACGTGGGATGCTCTAAACCTTCATAACCTACTGGATGATCCATATATACTTCTTCCTGCAAATCACCATGCAAGAAGGCATTCTTCACATACATTTGCTACAACCTCCAACCTTTGGCTGCTGCCAAAGCAATCACACATCTGACAGTTGCCATTCTAGCAATTGGACTGAAGGTTTCTTCATAATCTATGCCACATGTTTGGGCATAGCCTTTTGCAACCAGCCTAGCTTTGTACCTACTAATAGAACCATCTGCATTTTGCTTAATCTTATAAACCCACTTACATCCAATAGCTTTCTTGCCCTTCGGCAATGATACTAGATCCCAAGTCTTATTGGCCTCTAATGCAGCCATCTCCTCATTCATTGTTGCATCCTAATGAGTATGACCAACAACATCCTCAAAACAAGTGGGCTCAACATCCTCAACTAGTTTCACTATATAAGCATAATGGTGAGTTGCATAACCTTCAAAACCAAATCTTTTAATATGGTATCTAACCTTGCTAGATCTCCGTACCACCGGATCACTTAATAGAGCCTTTACATTACTATGAGCTCTCTGTACACCTGGTGTCCTGACAGAAGGAATACCAAGCTCATCATCCAAGCTCTATAAGCCATTGGAGCCTCCATCAAGAACTGCATCAATGCCATTTGACACTTTATTCTTTCGTTTGTCTTTACTTGTAGTGCTACTAGATGGACTTGAAGATGTAGAGCTACTTCTTAGTCTCCCAGACCAAGGACTACCAGATGATGTATGTGGTCCACTAAGCGTCCGTGATTATTGCTTTTCAGCCTGCACATGAGTGTCATGATCATCATCATCATCCAATGCATCACCACTAGATGCATACCAACTACTCATTTCATCAAAGGTGACATCCTTGCTCAATCTAAACTTACACGTGACAGGGTTATAACAGCGATACCCTTTCTGCTTTAAAGAGTATACAATAAAGACACATTTTTCTACCTTTGGATCAAGCTTCTTCCGTAGCTCATCTGGCACATGAACATATGCAACACAACCAAATACCTTCAAGTGCGATACATCAAGCTTCTTGCCAATAAAGCATTCTTCAGGAGTCATCCCATGAACTACAGCTGTGGGAGTTCTATTCATAATGTAGGCAGCAGTATCGACAGCCTCAGACCAAAAATGCTTAGGCATATTCTTTTCAGCCCCATCAAGGCGCGTGCAACTTCTGCAATATGCCTGTTTTTCCTTTCTGCAATCCCATTTTGCTGTGGGGTATACCTGCATGTGAACTGTCTCTTTATCCCATGAGACCTCAGAAAATCACTGAACTCATTCGAGAGGTACTCTCCCCCTCCATCTGACCTCAAGCACTTTACTTTCAAGCCTGTTTCTCTTTCAACTGCAGCCTTGAAAGTTTTAAAGTGCTCAAACGCTTCACTCTTTTCCTTCATAAAATATACCCACAGCTTTCTAGAACAATTATCAATGAATAAGACAAAGTATGAACTGCCCCCAAGAGATACATTTTGTGTAGGCCCCCAAATATCTGTATGCACAACATCAAAGATATTTCTGCTTACATCTCTATCATGTGAAAAAGGTTGACTTGCCTGCTTACCAAACTGACATGCTTCGCATACCTTATGAAATTCTGCAACTCTTAATGTAGGCAAACCTGTAACCAACCCTTTGGATTGCATTAATTTCAGCCTTTGTACATTTGTATGTCCAATGCATTTGTGCCAAATTTCAATATCTACAACAACACCTTTTCCTTTAGCATACATAGCAGCATTCATAGTAGGAATTACAGCATCCAGAGTAAACATACGTCCAACTCTACTTCCCTTTGCAACCAACCTGCACTTGTCATTGAAGTCTTCTACAAAGCAGCCCTTTGCATTAAATCTGACTTGCAGCCCTTGCACTACCATCTGACCAACTAACACCAATTTCTTTGTAATAGATGGCACATGTAATACATCTGAAAGACTCTTTGTCTTACCATCATGCAAGACAAGGGAACTTTTTCAATGTGTGAAATTGGGTGGCATGAATCATCACCCATCTGCACATAACCTGTATTTTGCAAATCATGCATCTCTCCAAACCATTCTACATGGCTGGTCATATGATTGGATGCATCTGAATCAACATACCAAACATCATCATGTGTTCCCTTTCTTGTAACAGTATTCAGCATATGCTGCATAACAAACAGACGTTCATTTTTGTCTTCATTATGTCGTGAAGATGATGCATAGTTTCCTTGCTGCAACTTACCAGTGCGAATATCATCTTTCTTAGCATAACATTGGGCTGCAATATGACCTGTTTTGCCACAGTAGTGGCACACAATACCAAAGTTGTTAGAACCTCTGTTCTGTCATTCACCTCTTCCTCTAAAGCTACCCCTGCCTCTAAACTTACCACGACCTCTTGAAACCTACATATCGCCAAATTATTGATTCAATCTATTTTGCTGGTTGTCACTACCAGGTCCTGTACCACGGCCTCTTAAAGAGGACATGCCACATCCCCTTCCTGAACTGGAGTAGAAAGCTTGGACTTGTTCACCACTTTTTTCAGATGTCTCACTCTACATGTTGATCTCTTCAGTGATCATAAGGGAGACCAACTCATCGAAATCTGGAAATGGCTTTCTAACATATACGAAAGTTACAAAAGACTTCCAAGCCTTTTCATTTTTAAGTCCACCCAAGGTAGATCACACCAAATCATCATCATTGGGCATTGCATCAATCACTGCCAAGGCATTTGCAATGCTCCTTACCTTCATTGCATACTCATTGATAGACATCTTCCCTTTCTTTAATGTATTCAACTCTTGCTTGAGTTGAATCTTTCGTGCCTTTGTATTTACGGAAAACATACTTTCAAGTATAGTCCAAGCTGCATATGAATTCTCTACATTTCTAATATGTCCCAGCATATTATTGTCAATTACTGCAGACAGCCAATACATGACCTTTTTTTCTTTTGCATTTGATTCCTTCCGTGCCTTTGTCTCTTCTACAGTTGGAGGATCACTCACCTATGGCTGCTTTTCTTCACCTGAAACAAACTCATAGAGGCATTTTCCAATAAGGGAGTTCGTGACATGGAACTTCCATGAAGGGTAGTTGTTCTTGTCGAGCTTCTCAATGATGGGGTTTCCACTATTCTCTGCCATTATCACAAAACTAACAACAAGCAAATCTTCTGCAACCCTCGACCTGTAGTGCACAACAATACACTAGATAACCTTTTTCACTATCTGCTAAAAAATATATGCAATCTGCAACCAGTTTGCAGATAAACCTTGTGTTTATTTTCTAGTAAACACCTTTGAACTTATAGATTTGAAATCTGTAACCTGTGCACCTGTATACGGCAGACACAGCTAAAATTACAAGATACCTCGAACTGCTGTCCACAACCTTGCGAGTCTAAAACGGGGTCAAAATAGCAGCGGGAAAGCCCTAAAGGGTTAATCTGCAGAATACACAATGCTCTTTGCGCACACCAAATCTCACTGCAATCTGAGATTTTTGCTTTGCGCTGCTTCCAGTGCCTCCACAGGCACTGTCCAAGAGAAGAAGTAGAGAATGGAAGAGCTTCTTACCCGTTGCTTGCTTGCTCGAATCCTTGGCTCCCCTCCTTCGCTTTAGCCTTCAAAACTAGCCTCAATCAGTGGTCCAGCTCTGATACCATGTCAAGAATCGCGTGGTGGGGAGACTTGCTCAAGATGCTGCACCGAACACACACAGAATGCACAAGGAGAAGCTCACTCAAGAGACAAGAAGAGAGATGGAGGCCAAAACGTTTGCTTGCTGGTTTCTTCTTCTTCTTCCACACACTTTACAATATACACAAAGTATAGATAAGATACAACATAAAGGAAAGTGGCCTACTAAGTCAAACAATGCATAACCGACTACACTAGTCGACTGGTGCTATAACTATGCCACTTGTAAATAGGTGTACCAACCTGAATATAATAAGTAATGAGTCAGTGTGGAGCCCCAAGAGGAACACCAAGGAAAAAGGAATTCTCTTGCAAGAAAATCTATCTTGTAACATCAACAAGCTTGTTTATCATGTTTCATATGATCACAATGAAGAAAAGAACACCAGGCACAACAAATCTTCATGCAGCATTATGTAGATCTCCCACGGATTTGATAGAATCAACCATATTCTTCAACATCTTTACAAAATCCATCAATAGAACAAAGAAAGCAAAGGAATACACCATCTTTGAATGGAAATATATTACATAGTATTCATCTTCAATATCTTCATAGTCTGCTCTCTCAATCTCTCATATACAATCACTCTGTTTGAGTAAAATTGGCTATCTCTGACTCTCTCTCTCTCTCTTCATCAATAATACATCATATCCTCACTACAATCTCTCAAAAATCACTCTCAATAATCCTTCTTAGGTCGTGGATACCCCTCCCAAGAGGTATGTCTGATATGAAAAGTCACCAGAACCACTACAGTGTCCTTTCATAGCTCACTACTGTCACTTCACTCTAGTTTTCACTTGAGTCTTTAGCAGCTACTTCTTCCACTTCCTCCAGCTCTTTTGCACTTGTATTCACCTCTTTCCAAGGCTAGAAAACTTTCCCAAGCTACACTCTCATCCACCAGAACACATACAGAAGCATACAGAACAGTCACAGAACAGTACCAGAACAGCTACAATACAGAACAGAACAGAAACAGAAGCTCTACAGAAGACCTACAGAAGGTTACAGAAGGTTATCAAAACCACATAACTCACGTTCAAACCATTCCAAACTCTCACAAACCATTCAATAAACTTTCACAAGATCTCAATCTTCATTAATCAATACTCCATCCCTCCTTACAGAAGACAATCAGAACAAAACATACCAAAACAGAGCAAAACAGAAGGTATACAGAACCTATCAGAACATCATAGAACCACCAACAAACATCATGAACTTCCAAAACACAATCAATATAATCCAAAACACTCTCAAACCACTTCCAAACTAATCAATCATCTCATAAAATCAACCATTCAGCTCTCAAAAACAATAAAAATCAGCCAAAAAACAAGTCATTTCAACACTCAACATATCCCCACACTTAATAAGGAAGCGTCCTCGCGACCCAGGAAAAAGGGAATACAAGTTCATTTAAAAGCTCAACTTTGATCGTCATCTCCTAAAAAAGAATCCATCCACCACGACCCCAACTTATAACTTGTTTTTAATATAAAAATACAACGAAAGGAAAACCCTTTATACATTAACACCTCTTAGCAAACAAGAAAATCACAACAAATGTGTAAAGGATATAAGAGTTTTCTTCTTCTTCATCAACATCAGCTTCAACTCTCCAACCACGAACCCATCACTACAATTCTCCAAAATGTAGCTCATACACAAAATCCAATAGGAAACCACCACGTTCGTATTACATAAATGAACTCACAACACAAACACTAATACACAACACAACCATCTGAATGACTCCTTCAAAAAGAGAGATTTTCATTAAAAAGCTTCCACCATACATTGGAAAGGTATCAATGAAGATGATCCCTCTTAAAATATTGATGTTGTCGGAAACGATCCATAGACAAGGATTCATCTACAAAGTTTTTGGGAGGATTTTGAAAAATTGGAGACAACACATCCTTTCCAACAGGACCAAGTATCTGCTAGGCAAACAAAGGGCATGAAAATACAATATATCCAACTGTTGGGAATCAATGCTTACATTGACATTCATGCACAACTTTGGAATAGGCTTGGAATCATTATGAGAGTGCCTATGCATATACACCAGGTACCAAGCAAAGTGAGCAGTTAATCTCACTGAAGGATCTACAGACTGTGAATATTGCTAGGCAAAATGAACATAGTTCTGATAAGCTTGACTGGAAGCTGTCCATTCTCCTGGAATTACTGGCCAATTGATCTGCGGTCCTGTAAGGCAATCATCCGAACTCCATCCCCTTCTTCTGGAAATCTGATTATCAAACCCGTCACAGTCGCTAACCAACTGAGGTGGTTGAGATATGGAAGTGTTAGGAGAGGGTAGTGGAATAAGGAAAAGTGGATGAAGGGAGGGATAGGAAAAATCATAAAAAGAAGAAAAGGTTAAAGAAGGAGTGGTAGAAATTTGGAGGGAATCACTAAGGAACGGTGTTAACTGATAAATAGGAAATGTGGAGGGTACATTAATGGAGGGAGAAGGACAGGGCGGAGAAGGGGAAAATACCCTATCCTCAATAAAGGAACAGTATGTAAAAATGGGAATTTGAGGGAAAGATGAAGGTTGGAAAAGAAGGGGTAAAATAATTGTGGAATTAGATTGACAAAGGGAAAGATATATAGCATAGCGGTGACCCATTTGTTGGTAATAGAGGAGGGTAGGAACAGAAGGTCCTAAGAGAGATCGTCGATGATAGGCATCAAAGAAGGTAGCATCAAATGGATTATGTTTTGAAAGATAGGCTAAGAGATCCGTCCTTAGTTGATTAGTACTCTGGGCAAAGGTAGGAGCTGTATTGTGCCTTTGATTTAGGACCACCGAATCAATCATGGGATGCCACGAATTATCATGACAATCAGCTACTTTGGAGGAATAACTCTGGAACATGTCAGCTATGCGCAACTCCAAATGATTGACATACAAAATAGCCTGTAAGACCACATCCCCCACATACCATGCCATATCCACCTCATCTGGAATTAACAAGTCTCCTCGTAGATACATGCATGACATCAACATGGTATCTGGCGTGACAGAATCTTCAAAGACCATTCTGACTACCTCTGTCAACAACTCAGCAGACCAAGTCCCACTCCAGCCATCCTCTGGAAAAGGTAAATCCATCGTGGAAAGCTTCATGTAGAAGACCAACTTCTGTAAGTGGTAGTGGAAAAAGAAAGAATGGTCTGGTAGAACATATTCCTGAAACTGCTCAAAGGTAGACCATAACAAATCCATTCTGGACTGCAATCTTTCCACTTTATCTTGGAATAAAGGGCGCAAAGTAGCCTATCTCTGAAGAGCAGCCAAGTCCTGCTGTGAAAGAGAAGGAATCAATGGAACATGAGGGCTTGGAGGAACAAAGCGGGACTTTGCAAGTTGATCTTGCAATTGCTTGATTTGGGAGGCTTGGTTGGCCACTGTGTCAGTAGCAATCTGTAAAGCTGAAAGTTTGTCATCTAAGATAGCTTGGAACTCCTTCGCTTCTCTGGACATTTTCTCCTTCTCCTCTGAAAGGCTAGTAACCTGGGATTGAGCCTCGAGTAACTGGGTCTTCAAAGAAGAAATCTCATCGCTTTGGGTGGCAACCAGTTGGGTTTGTTGTTCCATTTGCTTAAACAAATCTGCTAGGGTATCCTTAGCAGAAGCTAACTCGGATGTTGCCTTATGCAACTGGTCCTTAGACTGCATGAGTTCTTCATAAAAGGACGCGTACAGCTGTTGAACACAGGCTGTCACTGACAATTCAATGGAACTTTGAATATCTTTACAGAGGAAAGGAATGGCATCTCCTGACACTAGATTGTTCAGGGAGGGAACTGAGATGTCCAATGATCCTTCTCGATGTGCTCTGAACAGGTTAGTACAAGTGAGATACCCAGGGAGTTCACTGCCAAAAGTAGCAGGAATGGGCACTGAAGGAAGTACTGAAGGAGCTTTATCCGCTACCCTCTTCAAGCGTTTGTGCTGTATAACCAGGGAAGGCGGAGAATCATCATCCTCTATGTCAATAGGTTCTGACTCATCTGAAGGTGGAGGAGGAGGTACTGGATCTGATGGAGGAGGTGGAGGCATAGTCTTCTGTAAACCTGAATAGGTCAAGAAGGCAGACAAATATGATCCATATGTGACATTGGTAACATTACCCCTGGTGACTTTGACGAAATGCTGATCCATTTTAGTGAGGAGGTAAGTGCTCCAATCAATAGCAACTCCTTTTAACACCATCCTGGAAGCTGTGAAAAGCTCTTTGGACAAATACTGGGATGGCGTTTTGGCAGGCATAAACTTGTCTTGAAGAAACTGACAGATCGTCTTCCATACGGGATCAGTGATCATAGAAAAGGAAACTCCTGAAGAGTTTATCACCTTCTTAACATCCAGCATTTCCCTTGTCTGCTTTTGCAACAGCTTTAGAATCTCTTCATTAGAGAAAAGCTGACGAGTGGTCACAAAAGGTTCACCTTTGAAGGATAGAGACAGAGCCTTCCCTAAGCCTCAAGGTGTCAAAGTCATAGAAATGCCCTGGACTAGTCCTGTCTTCTTGCTGTAAGAGGCCAGAAACTCATCACATAACGACGGATCCGCTGGAAGCAGGGGAAAAGAAGTAGCCACAAAAGCAGCAAGGCCCGCCTTCGTGAGAGGCTCAAAAGTAAGTAGGGAAGAGTAATCCCTACTAACTAGTGGGACGTACTGGATAGGGGGAGGAGCATGAGAAGGCGCCATTCAGATGGTTACACACACACCACGAACACAGACAATCAAGGAGAATGCCTGCAAAGCAACAAACAAAAAAAACCAAGGATAAGAGAATAACCAAACAAGAAAACGTGACTCGACCAACTAACCCCAAGCAAACCACATCCTAGAAAAAATTCGACATGACCTTGAGACAAATACGACCGAAAGCTTCATGCGATGCAGCAAACAAATACCCAGAACCCCGTATCAGGCAAGAAAAGAAAAAACTGCATACCATACTCATAACCGTAACAAAGACAGGAAACCAAAACAATACCATATCCAACACATATCAAGACTACATCGGTGATAAACCAGGACTGGACCAGGAAAATAACTCTAAGGACGGCGCATACCCATCCCACGAAACGGTTCATTAAAAAGGGGAATTAAGTGCAGTGAGGGGGAATTAATTTAATGAAGGGTTTATTGTAATAAATTATTAAGAATGGGTGAATTTTGATTAGGTGATAAACCTTAGCAAGAAAACGGCGGTTCCTTATTAGAAATTAAATTACCAATTATTAGGTTAAAACGGTGCTTTTATTCGAATCCCGGACTGCGATACCCGACTGGGTCTCTAAATGCAAGTTCATTTATTACAAATTAAGGTGATGTGGAGCACTTTTTTGCCAGCGCGTGCTCATGTGACGGCTGGTTCATTTTAATTAAAAATTAAAGTGCCTCCTTAGCGCACGTAGCATGTGCTAAGTGAACGTGTGTGTGTTGAGCGCGAATGCGTGTGCCATGGTGGTAGGTAGGTTTGATTTATGTTAAATATTGGTTTGTTTGTTTGTGTGTTTTTTTTTTCTGGTTGTTATTTATTTTTTTATTTTTATATTAACCGTGGGGTTTGGGGTAGCTTGTGTTTTGTGTGTATTTTTTAAAAAACGAATAAAAGGGAAATACCTGGTAGTGGGTGTATGAAAATGCAAAGAATGCGCTCTCCTCAATCCAAAAATATCTGGATTTTTTCTCGAGATGGTTAGTGGGGGTGTGTTGGATAAAAAAGGTTGGTTGTTATCTTATTGATTTGTGGTTTATTTCTAAGGAATTTAGGTGTGAAATTAAATATTATGATAGCTGAGAAAAAGATACCAAAAATAAATAAAAATGTGAAGGGAAGTGTTAAGATTTTTTCAAAAATTAATTGGAAAATTTTTAGCATTTTGAATGAATTTTAATCATATTTTTGGTATTTTGAAAGATTTTGGAATGATAAAAATGGGCAAAAATATTGCTTTTCTAAAATGTACAGGTTTAGAAAAATATGGCCAAGGGTTTCAAAAAGAAAAGGAAAGTTTTCTAGATTTTTCGGGATTTTTTTTTAGAATGGAAAGGAGTTCTTAATGAGTTGTTTTGTATTTGTCAATGTTTGTGTGTTGTAGTTTTTTTAAAAAAAATTGAAAAGGGATTTACATGTGTGTTAATTAAAAATCTGGGAAAAATACCCAGCAACAAGCTGCGTGGCAGCAACCAACGAATGATCTTCCGCACATGATCCCGCACACGAACACGCACACGCAACCGCGATCACGCACTCGGGCGTACACACCTGCGCGTGTGTCGACAGCTCAAGGGTGTCTGCAGGTGGGACTGGGGTTTATGGAGGGTTGGGTGTGGTGAGCTGCTCCAGGGGCACAGGGGCTTACAGCGGGGTAGGGGGGTTGTGTATGTTTGTGGGCATGGAAGGGGGTTAGGTGAAGGTGTAATGGTGGGGAGGAACAAGGGTTGGTAGGAGGTAGAGTGTGTGTGTGGAATGGTGGGGGGAAAGGGCTTAGATGGGGTAGCTGGGTGTGTGTGTGGGTAGGGGGTGTGAAGGGGGGCTAGTGGGGGGTTAATGGGGGGTGGGTTTAGTGGGTGGGAAGGGGGGCTAGTGGGCGGTTAATGGGGGGTGGGTTTAGTGGGTGGGAAGGGGGGCTAGTGGGGGGTGGGTTGCAGGCACGTGGCAGGGAAGCAGGGTCAACAGGGGGGCTGGCAGGAGGCAGCGCGGTCGGCGGCGGCTGGGGGCTTCACGGTGGCGGGGTGCGGCAGAGGCGGCGTGGGAGGTGAGGGAAACGGTGGCCGTCGGCGGGGCGGGCAGAGGGCTGGAGGCGGACAAGACGCGGCGCCAGGGTACATGGCGCAGGCACAGGGCGCTGTCGGGGAGGAGGGCGTTGTCCGGCCACAAGACGAGGGTGAAGGCGTCGTCAGCGAGAGGGAGCACACAGGCGTTCGGTGGCAGAGTCAGTGGGGTGGAGAGGGAAACGGCAGCCGTCGGCGGGGCGGGCAGAGGACGCAGCGCCGCTTCCACATGGCGAAGGCGACAGGGCGGCCACGGGGGAGGTGACGGGCCAGAGGGGCGGCCAGCAGCGACGAGGGGAAGAGGGAGGGGAAGGAGGGGAAGGAGAGGAGAGGAGCAGAGGAAGAGCAGGGGAGGAAGAAGGGAGGAGAAGAGTAGGGGAGGGAGAAGAAGAAAGAGGGGAGGAAGGAGGAGAGGAGGAGGAGGGAATGGAGGAGGAGGGGAGGGGAGGGAACACGCAGGGAAAGGAGAGGGAGATGTAGTTGGGGAAGGGAAGGGATTCGGGAGAGAGAAGGGTAAGGGTAGGGGGATAGGAAAGGGCATGGGGGGAAAGGGTGGGAGGGTATGGGCAGGGGCCCATGGGATGGGGGGGTGCCCGGGGAAGGGTAGGGGTAGGGTTGGGTAGGGGAGCCCATGGGTTAGGGCACCCAAGGGATGGGGCGCCCAAGGGATGGGGCGCCCATGGGAAAGAATGGGCGGGGGGCCCATGAGGGAAAGGCATACCCCCGTCCCGCGCGCGTGCGCGGAGCAGGGTAAAAAAAAATTTGTCGGGACGAGATCAAAATAGCACCGGGATAGTGGTACGGGGCACGTGGATGTGACCGGGGTGCGTTGAGGTGCGTGAAATTGAAAATGGGCGCGTTCACGCGCAGGACGAGGCATGCAAAGACACGTAAAAATAAAGAAAAATTAATAACTCCCAATCCGGACGTCAAAACGAAATATCGTAAAAACAAAAAGTGGGCAAGACGACAGGGGGAAAACAGGGAAAATAGACGACGGTGGTTCCAGGAAGGGTAAAGGGCGGTCACGTGCAAAAAACACAAAAAATGAACCAAAAAATGCAATTAAAATTTAATAGCGGGAAATCCGTGCATCGGAATGAGGTGCAGAAAAAAGGAAAACTGTGCAGAAAGATGTGCCCAACAATCCTATCACATAAAAACATAGTTCCGATTGAGATAAGACGCGTTCACATGGGAAAAACCCAAAAAACAGACCCGAAAATGGGATCGGAAATTAATATCGGACAAACTGTTTGCCGGAATGACATGCAGTAAGAAGGAAAAATGTCCGCAGGAAGGAGTGGCACAGGGTTATCATGTTAAAGCGCAGTTTCGGTGGAAGTAGGAGGGGTTCACATGTGAAAAACTCCAAAAATACTCCCGAAAACTTATTTAAAAATTAATAAGTAAAAATCTGAAAGTCAAAAGAGGGTGGAGGAAAAAGGAAAAAGGTGGGGGAAGACACAGGGGACACAGCTATCAAATCAAATTGGAATTCCGATGCAAACAGGACAGGTTCACATGGAAAAATGTCAAAAAGACGCATGAAAAAGTCGTAAAAAACTAGAAAATTAATAACGGACAAACCGTGTATCGGAATGATGCGGAGGAAAAAGGAAAAATGTCAGGGGAAAAGTGGTTGGCATGGCTATGATGTCAGAGCATGGTTCCCAAGCAAGAAAAGCGCGTTCACATGGAAAATCGGCTAAATTGTACAAAATGCTTCGAAAATTAATAACTTGAAAATCGTGCACCGGAATAGGGGTAGGTAAAAAGGAAAAATGGTCAGTTCAAAGGGAGGAACAGGGCTATAAGTTGGGATTGGGATTTCGGTGAACGTAGGGTGCATTCACATGGCAAGACCTCAAAATCAGGGAATGAAGGAAAACTGGAAGGGAACAGCTCCAAAGGTGGGTGGAACATAACCGGGTGGGTGGGAAGGGACCCCATGAGGGTAAAAGCAAGTCATGGCATACATGCATGAGCAGGGTAAGGCATATGCAAAGGGGTATGCAATATAGACGTGCAGGGACGCGTCCCCACACTTAAGACCTTAACGGATAGGGTTAACCGAGCAACAGGGACCTAGGACCACGCCACAGACCATCCACTAACGTCCCCACACATAAAACATGACCAGCACTGAGAAACAAAAGTTGTAGGGTTAGAAAAACTTGGCCCATTTTGTTGAGGATCAAAGTAAGGGTGAGTGTCGATGGCACGTCCAGTGTTGTAGTCGGCTTCTGGAGGTACCAAGGCATCTTCGCTGTACACGTCCGTCATGGAAGGGACCACGCAGCAGCACCCAGGGAGGTAGCTGATAGAAGGAATCGCAGGAAATTCATCGATGATGAGGGATACTACACTCAACTCGCAGTCACTCAAATGGAATGAAAGAATAGTCACTCGCCCCATAACTAATATCACTCGAGGAATAAGGAGTGAAACCCATATCTCGTACCCGATTGAGGAATCAACAAGGGGGAAATGGTGCAGAAAGAGTATGCCAGGGTGCACAGTTGATGGTGCATTAGTGCGTCCAACCCGTCTGGCATAAGTGCAAGGAGGAAGGCAAGGGAGCCTTACAGTGCAGTGTACAGAACAGGGTGATGTGTCTTGTGATGACGGGAAAAACCCATCCCATGGGTGCACAGGAAAACTGGAACATACCTGATTCCAAGTGTCGTAACGTCCCTCAATCTCACCTCTCGGTAATTGATTGAAGAAACTCCAGTCACACTCAGCCCACCCTCTGTCTCACGCTCTGTTGATAGATACAAGAGGACAGCCTTTTCCTGAAACCCATTGATGTAATCCTCACAGTCACTTGTGCAAAGGTTGTATGCCGTGTGCGCATTTGATGGTGCAACTGTGCATCCCGCCCTGTGCCAGCATACGGTGCAAGAAGGAAGGCCAGGGAGCCTTATGGTGCAGTGCACAGAAACAAATTGTGCTTTGTGCATTGAGAGGCCCATCCCGTGCGTGCAACACTTCATTCACACTTCTCACCTCTCATTTGATTTGAAGGGAAAAGACTGGTCTCTCGACCTACCCTCTGTCTCACTCTCTGTTGATAGATACAGAGGGCAACCCATACTCACTTCCCCATCCGGTTAGGATGAAAGCTCACATCACTCAATTGTTTGTCGATGAAGATCGCTTCGTCAGTTGTTGAAGAGGCGTACCCAGGGAGGTAGCTATCAAATCGAACGTTGTATTGGACAGGAACATGTCGTCTGCTAGAGGACAGGTAGTCACTTTGCAAAGAGACCCAGGACACAGCGTACCAAGAGAGGCAGCGTCGGAATTGGATCCTGGAAATATCAATTAATGAATCCACTTTCTGGACTGCTGGGTGTTACCACCTTTTCCACAGCCAGCTTCTCGCCCAAGGGTATTTACCACCTTTGCTTGGAACGAGGCATGCTATGACAGGGAATTGCTTCCTTTTCTCTCATAACAGATTTGTTTTTCTTTTCTTTTCTTCTTTTTTTTTTCTCTTTTTTTTTTCCCCCTATTCCCGAGGGTGTTTCCACCTTTTCTCGAAGAATAGGTCGGCATGACAGGGACCTAAGTCCTTTTCTCCCATGACCGATATGTATATTTTTCTTCTCTTTCTTTTCTTTTCTTTTTTTTCTTTCGAATTGAACAAGGGAATGGTAGAACTACCATTTGTCAGAACCAACCTCGCCACTGTCGCTGGTGGAAAATAGAGGATAAGAGATCAAGGCTGGAAGGGGGGTTTAAGGAGATAGAGGGTTGTGTCCACTTCATCAGGAGTGATTGAAGAACGACTATCAGAAGTAGCATCATAAGAAGTGCAATGCCGCGCCAATGAGGGAAAAGATCAAGTGACCGTAATTGTCAAGATCCCCAAGGAGGGAAGTACTTCTTCAGGCGATATCCATTGATCAGAAAGGGATCATCAGAGGCATCAACGGTCTGCACTTGGACAGAACCATTAGGGTTGACGGCAAGTACCTTATAGGGGCCCATCCACCGCTACTAGAGCTTTCAAGGAAACTTGCCAAATCGTGAATCATAGGCTAGGACCAAATCACCTTCTTTGAACTCCTTGTGCTTGATGAAGCTATCATGGTAAGCCTTACGTCAAGCTTGCGTGGCTTCCATGCACTGTAGAGCCATCCTACGAATTTCGTCCAAACATTCCAGGTGCAGGAGACGGCGTTGCAATGAATCATCGTCCCCCAAACGCTCTTTGATGGCCACTCTCAAAGAGGGTAGTTCCAATTCAACAGGAAAAACTGCTTCTGTACCATACACCAACTGGAAAGGTGTCTGTCCTGTTGCTGCTTTATGGGAGGTTCTGTATGCCCAGAGGGCCTCTGTAAGTCAATCATCCCAATCATGACGATGTGCGGCAATTGTTCTTGTCAGAATCGAGCAGAGGATGCGATTCGTGACTTCGACTTGGCCATTGGCTCTGGGGTAATAGGGAGTGGACTTGCGATGGCGGATCTTATACAACTCTGTCAACTCTTCCATGACTTTGTTGAGGAAATGAGTGCCTCTGTCACTTACCAGCTCTAAGGGACTGCCAAAACGGGTGATGATATTCTCGTACATGAATAGGGCCACGCTGTTACCATCGTCCCGCTTTAGGGCTTTAGCTTCACACCACTTTGTAACATAATCCGTACATACGAGGATGTATCGATTCTGTTTCCTTCTGGTAGGAGGATCGATCGGACCTACGAAGTCGATGCCCCACTTCTCAAATGGCTTCAAAGGAAGGATAGGTTGTATTGGCATGGCACTTGTCTTGGTGGGTTTCCCCATTCTTTGACAAGCATCACATCTTTTACAGTAATCATAGGAATCTTTGTGGATGGTAGGCCACCAATAACCTGCTAGCAGAGCCTTCCTGGCTGTAGCTTCTCCTGCAAAGTGACCTCCACATGGCTCGTCATGGCAAGCCTTCAGAACAATCCCAATCTCTTCTCCTGCAACACATCTTCTGAGCACTTCATCTTTGCCTTTCTTGTACAGTGCACCGCCTAGCAGGGTGTAGGGGGCTGATTCTAGCATGAGCTTCTTCCTTTCCCGACTAGAAATACCAGGAGGGTACTGTTGGGTTGCCAGCAGATTGGCAATGTCTGCATACCAGGGAGTTAAAATTTCTACCAAGAATAGGGAAGCATCAGGGAGGTCTGGATCATCCTGCTCCTCATCTGCAGTTTGTGGGATATGCGACAGATGATCAGCCAGAACATGGGAATGACCAGGCTTAGTAATCACCTCAAAGTCGAACTCCTGGAATAAAAGGAGCCATCTCATCATTCGTCCTTTCACATTTGCTTTGTTCATCAGGAAGGACAGGGCCTCATGATCCACATAAAATTTAAAGTGGGTGGATAGGAGGTAATGGCGAAACTTTTCCAGGGCAAACACCATTGTCAAGCACTCCAGCTCTGTCACTGTATAGTTCCGTTCCCTATCAGTGACTTTCCGGCTTGCGTAATAGATCGGTTGATCCAACTTCGAGGAGCCCTTCTGGCAAAGGACAACACCTAAGCCTTCAATTGATGCATCAGTGTGTACTTGGAACTCTTTCGTCCAATCAGGAGGTTGCAGAATGGGTGCCTCAATCAGACACTGCTTCAGAGTGTGGAAGGCTCTGTCACATTCTTCTATCCAAGTAAACTCTGCATCTTTCCTCAGAAGCTTGTGCAAGGAAGTTGCCTTTGTTGTGAAATGAGCTATGAACCTTCTGTAGTAACCCACATGGCCTAGGAATCCCCTCAACTGTTTAAGGTTGGTGGGTGCTGTCAGAGCTGCGATCTTTTCAATCTTTGCAGGGTCTGTTGATATCCCTTGTGCAGAGACAATATGGCCCAACAGGACTCCAGAAGAAACCCCAAAGATGCATTTGTCGGGGTTGAGGGAAATCCCATACTCCCGGCATCGGTCAAAGCATTGTTCCAGGTGTTCCCAATGTTCACGGATCAAACTATAGACACAAAAGTCATCTAGATATACCTCAATAAAGTCGTGCAGATGATTTTGAAATGCGGCCATCATGACTCGCTGGAAAGTAGCAGGGGCATTGCAGAGTCCAAACGACATCACTCGGTAAGCGTAGGTCCCCCATTCTGTGGTGAAGGTTGTTTTGGATTGGTCTTCTTCTGCGATTTGGACTTGGTTGTATCCGCTGAATCCATCCAGAAGGGAATAAAGCTCATGTCCTACCACTGCGTCCAACAGTTGGTCTGTGAAAGGGATAGGAAAGTGATCCTTCTTCGTCTTGGAATTAAGCTTTCAGAAATCCACACATATTCGCAATTTTCCATTCTTCTTGGGTACAACCACGATGGGTGAAACCCATTTACTATTTGCCACTGGAAAGATAAACTCGGCTTCCAGAAGCTTCAGCAGCTCCGCTTTCACCAATGTGGAATAATTCGAGTTCATTCGCCTCTGTCATTGCCGTACTGGCTTGGCATCAGGCTCCAAGTCAATATGATGTTGACATATTGTGGGATCAATCCCCTTTAGGTCTTTGTAGGACCACGCAAACACATCCAAATTTTCTTTCAACAAGTTGTACAAGGTTGACAATTCCTCTTCTGGGAGACTGCTACCCACCTTCAAGTGGCGTTCAGTGCCTTCTGCATCCACAAGGTTAACTTCCTTTCACCTTCCACTTCACGGATGAAAGTCCCACGGACTGCTTCTGGATACAGATCCGACTCCTTCAAGGGAGTGGTGTCCTCTTCTGATGTCCCACTATAACCAACTTCTTCTTTTAGTGGAGACTTAGGTTGCTCCTTGAGATGTTGAAATGGGATTAGAGCTATTTCAGGTTTGGTTTCAAAATTAATTACCTCTTGGCTTGAAGACTCCTCTTCTGAAGATATATCCAGGAATGTCACATAACAGGGACCTTCTGATGCCTGTTGGGTTAGTTGGACTGGTGCTTGTTGGCACGGTGCATCATCATCATCTTTCTTCGGCAAAGATGGGTTAGAACGGCATGAGCCATTGCTAAAAGACGGCTTGTTCTTCTTAATCCATTTCTTATAAAGATTTTGCATATGAGAAGATCCATTTACCAGACCAAATGGTACCATCACCATTCTGTCCCATAGCATGAGCTCGTCTACTTCTGATGCCTCTGGAACTTCTTCCTCAAATGTATCCTCTTCAGGTGGGATAGATTCTTCTGGCTCACTTTCATCACCTTCTTCGTCCATATCATATTCATCCTTTTCTGTCTCTGTCTCTGTCTCTGTCTCTGCTTCTGCTTCTGCTTCTGTAGAAGCTCTGTAACAGAAGAACAGATTCTCTGTTTCCTCTCCTGTTTCTGTCTCTGGCTCTGCTATGGCCATGTAACAGGGAGAGTAGTACATCCATGCTTCTATCTCACTGTCAGAAGTGATTTCAGAAGTCATTCCTGGTTCAGGCAGGAAGTATTCACCCATTGATAATGGCGTTGCATCTTTTGGAAGTCGGCTTACAGTATCCACTGTTAAGGAATGTGCCACTATTTTCTTAGGAAGGATCTGTTTGACAGCATCTTCATCTGCTGATGTTCCATCCGTAGCCTCATTAGGGGAGTTAGAAGATAATTCCAAGGAGGTGGATCCATGTCCTTTTTGAGAACCATACAGTTTCAGCACCACTTTGTTGGGTCCTCTACCCAAGGTCAAAGTTCCTTTGAACCAATCCGTCCTTGCTCGGGCTTCAAAAAGCCATGGTCTGCCCAGTAACAGAGGATAGGATGTACCATAAGAGTTTGGCTTCACCACCAGATAGGTTAGCCAATAATCTTTTCCAGCCACTGTAGTCTTCACATATGGGAGAATGCCCGAAGGCTTGATTCTACTCTGATCCGCCAGTCTGATGAGCCATTGGGTGGGTTGCACACCTTGTAAGCCTAGATCCTTCATTGTAACATCCGTCATAATGTTTACTGATGAATCTCCATCAATCAGTGCATTTGAAATAAAGCACCCTTCTATCCACACACCGGTCTCCGGAGTACCCGGATCTAGGAAAGCATTAGCCACATCCACTTCTTTTATAGGCTCTGAAGCCTTGTTGGACTTTGTTGCTATTGAGGGAGCAATCCTTAAACCACGTCTTCTTGTCAGTATACTTTTGAACCTTTTCCGGCAACTGGGAGACAACATCAATAATTGTCAGAATGTAAGATTTGGTCTAAAGGTATCTAGATCTCTAACCAGATCGTATTCCTTAATAGGATCCACGGGCTTCTCTAACCTGTTAGGGAATGGGGCAACACCCATTTTCATTTTCCCTCTTTCTTCCAACAGAGGAATTACAGGAACTTCTTTTGCCACTTGTGGCACTTCCTCCTCTTCTGTCTCCTGGACCTCTGGTCCTGTCTCTGTAACTCGCTGTGGAACTGTAGGGCTCTGTACGACACTGTTAGGCTCTGTTCTGTTCTGTTCTTCTGGTGGAAGATTGAACTTCACTGTTTTGGCTGGAGGGTTATTTTCTTTCTGGATAGGTGGTTCCTTCTGCTTTGCATGCGTGATGGCAGTAACTTCCAATTCCACCAAATTGGAGGTAGGCTCTTCGGCCTTGGCCGGACTATCAGTAGCACTGTTTTTCACTGGGACTGGGCTTGGACAGTCTTTTGCAGTGTGGCCTTCTCCTTTGCAGCAACTGCATAAGGGCTTGTAATCCACTGACCTTCTGGGATTTGGACAATTTGGTGAAATGTGTCCATTTTCTCCACATTTGTAACATTCCACTTCTGATCTCTGACCACCGCCAGACTGTCTTCCTCTGTAACTTTGAGAGGGAAATCTTCTGGGTCCAAAATTAGGACCAAACTCTCTAGGCTTGGGTCCAATATCTTGTGTTGTCATTTTGGATTCCAGCAAGTTAAATCTTGCATCTTCTTCCTTCCTTCTCCTATCATGCATCTCCTTCAGAGAGCAAATGTCCTCTGTATGGTTCTTTCGCAAACAGTAGGAACAGAAGGCTCCAGGGATGGTTGGTTTTCGTGTACATTCAGTGGCTAAATGGCCTGCTTGATGACACTTACCACACCAAGTGTTTGACCGCATCACATCTCTTCCTGCTCCTGCAACATTGGATATACTAGCAGTATTCACTTTCAACGTCTGTAGTTGCTCTGTAATCACATCCATCAACTCCTTTTTGATATTTGCAACTGAGTTAGATAAGTAATCCTTCAAGCTTTCTCCTCCTGAGGCACTAGCAGGAGGGTTTTGAGGAGTCTCTGTAATCACTGCATAAACTGGTTGGGCTGGTACAGAGGGGTCTCTGTTCTGGTTCTGATTCAGTGCTCCTGTTTGAACTGTTGGCTATTGGCTCCAGTTGGTAGGATTCCACTGTTGCTGCTGATTTGACATTGAGGAAATTGGTTGGGACCATTGTTGTTGTGGGTGAACCACCACTTGAGGCATGGATTGTGGCCACTGTGGATTTGGTGCACTGTACTGTGATACCGCGGGCATCTATTGGTAAGGGTAGGGGACAGTCCCAGGAACTGCATTGGGTGGATACATCATTCCTGGCATCAGAGGAGGTAGGACTCCTCTTCCTATATTCATCGCTAGTCTAGCTTCCACTTCATCGTACAGTCTTGCACCTTCTGTTGCAGCTTGCAGTGTGGCTGGTCTTTGCAGCTCCACAAACTTACGGACTTCTGGTTGTAATCCTCTGAGAAACACCCCCTTTTGAATGCCATCATCTAGATTATGATTAGTCCATCTCTTCAGGATGGATTCCATTCGTGAGACATAAGCTTCTACTCTTTCTCCAGAGGATTGACTTAGGTTCATAAATTCCTCTCGCATCCGCTCTTCAAAACCTTCACGCCTGAATTTAGTGAGGAAGGCCAACTTCAGGTCGTCCCATGTGCCAAAAGTTCTTGCTGCTTGTCTCTCATACCACTGAAACGCCACGCCCTTGAAAGTGGCGGGGAATATTGCTAACCAATGCTCAGGGGTTCTGGCATTATTAGCCACATATGCTACCATAAACTCTGCTACATGAAGATCGGGGTCTTCATTGTACTCTCCCTTAAAAACTGGCAATGGGACTACATTCGCTGGCCTGTCATCAATATTTCCAGGATGGATTTGGCTTGGAAGTGGACCTCCAGCAGGAGGAAGGGCTTGATGTGCCATTGGGACTTCTGTAAAGAGTTCCACAAGGGCGTCAAAGGCGGCTTCTGCTGCGAGCTCGCTCTCGGTTCTGATTTTTGCTTTCTCTCTTCTCACGTACCTCTAGACTCGTTCTAACGCTTGCCTCTTTATTGCGTCATTCATCAGGGGGTTGGCTCCACTAGGTTGTTAGTGCTCCACAGAGGGTTAACAGAAGGCTTCAGTCTTTGGAGGATTCTCTTGCCAACATTTCTTCTACTTCTTTCTTTTCAATGTCCCTGAATTCTGCTTTCATGCCACTGCACAGATGAAAGTATTCGGTTCTGAAGGTGTCAAAATGCATACGTCTGAGCATTGTAGTGGTGCCATCATCATAGTAATGCCAACTTCTGATGGTTTCAACAGTGTATGTTGTGAAAAACACTCTGTCTACCAACTTCCAGTGGGTTGCTAATTGAACAAACAGAAGATTATCAGTACACCAAGCATCCCATGTATCTTGCTGTTGAGCGTCCACGAACAAATTCCAACTCTTTTCCTTCTTGTCCCTGTGAACCTCTACAGACCAAGACTCGTGAAGCTTCTTCACAATCTCCCACTTGATGTTGTCTGGAAACTTTTTAATGAATGCCAAATCTTCCATGGATGGTCATTCTCTCTGTTTCTGCTCTTCAGTTTGTTCCCAAACAGTTTGCCACCCAGATGCAAGTTTCTGCTGCTTCAATAGGAAGAGGAAACTGTCCACCACATAGAGCATGCATCATGATGGTGATGTGTTTCTGCCATTGTGGGATGAAATTCTTGTGGAAAGTGGCTTTGATTATGAGGAATTCCAACTCTTCAGTGGAAGAAGGAACTTTACAAACATCCATTGAATTCTTCTCTTCTTGGCAATGCCATTTCCTTCATTTTCAGCCTCTTCTGGTGCTTGTTGATGACAAGTTTCCCCGGCTGCGCACCAAAAACATGGAGCCCCAAGAGGAACACCAAGGAAAAAGGAATTCTCTTGCAAGAAAATCTATCTTGTAACATCAACAAGCTTGTTTATCATGTTTCATATGATCACAATGAAGAAAAGAACACCAGGCACAACAAATCTTCATGCAGCATTATGTAGATCTCCCACGGATTTGATAGAATCAACCATATTCTTCAACATCTTCACAAAATCCATCAATAGAACAAAGAAAGCAAAGGAATACACCATCTTTGAATGGAAATACATCACATAGTATTCATCTTCAATATCTTCATAGTCTGCTCTCTCAATCTCTCATATACAATCACTCTGTTTGAGTAAAATTGGCTATCTCTGACTCTCTCTCTCTCTCTTCATCAATAATACATCATATCCTCACTACAATCTCTCAAAAATCACTCTCAATAATCCTTCCTAGGTTGTGGATACCCATCCCAAGAGGTATGTCTGATATGAAAAGTCACCAAAACCACTACAGTGTCCTTTCATAGCTCACTACTATCACTTCACTCTAGTTTTCACTTGAGTCTTTAGCAGCTACTTCTTCCACTTCCTCCAGCTCTTTTGCACTTGTATTCACCTCTTTCCAAGGCTAGAAAACTTTCCCAAGCTACACTCTCATCCACCAGAACACATACAGAAGCATACAGAACAGTCACAGAACAGTACCAGAACAGCTACAGTATAGAACAGAACAGAAACAGAAGCTCTACAGAAGACCTACAGAAGGTTATCAAAACCACATAACTCACGTTCAAACCATTCCAAACTCTCACAAACCATTCAATAAACTTTCACAAGATCTCAATCTTCATTAATCAATACTCCATCCCTCCTTACAGAAGACAATCAGAACAAAACAGACCAAAACAGAGCAAAACAGAAGGTATACAGAACCTATTAGAACCTATCAGAACATCATAGAACCACCAACAAACATCATGAACTTCCAAAACACAATCAATATCATCCAAAACACTCTCAAACCACTTCCAAACTAATCAATCATCTCATAAAATCAACCATTCAGCTCTCAAAAACAACAAAAATTAGCCAAAAAACAAGTCATTTCAACACTCAACACAGTGGCCATGTGAGAGTCATAATGACCATCGACGTGCTAAGTGTAGACATGTGGACCCATCTAACCAGGCGGTCCATCATTAATGTCCGTATATGTTGAGCTTGTGATCTCAACACCCATAGGATAGTGTTATGCTATGATGTAAGACATGGGCCCTAAGAAAATCAATATTTTGGCTCTCTATTCTTGACTTTGTTGAGAAGCCATGTGACTAATTGGGTCCACCCATCCATGTGACATTCCCATCAGGGGGAATCATCCACTTGCTTCCCATGCACACACCTAAAGGTATATTTAGTTATCTAATACCCTACTATAGTGAAGTGAGACATTCAAAATCAACTTCCTTAATTGATGTATTAAACATAGATTGGTTCATATGATTTAGGGCACTAACATGAAAACAAGTAAATACATTCCTTTTTATGTATCTTTTTATTATAAATAGTATATAATATATTATTTTAGATCATCAATCACCCATAATCATATCATTTTCATAAATTAGGCACAAAAATTGAGCGCTGAAATTGCCCAAAAGAATCGAACATCTACCAAACATATCTTGTAACTAGCCAGGGATCTGTTAGACATCTTCTTGAGCTCACAAGGCACTCATTAACTTGTTGGACTTTACAAAAGTCTCGTTAGAGATCCACTAGTTATCATGATTCTCGGGGAACCTATAACCCATTATGGAAAGGCCTCTTTTCTATGATGCTAGTCTAAGTAAGCAAAATAAACTTGGTGGAAAAACTTGCTGGTGTGCTTTTGGATGTTCAAATTTGCTTCTTATACTATCTAGATGGACCAAACCATCAATAATTGCTTTGGAAACTAGAATCACAACAACCAACATTCAATTTAAAGCATCCTTTTGAAGGATTTTAGCATAAACAAGTAGTCATTTCCAAATAGTTCTTGCACTAGTTGCATTTTTACTAATAACAAACAAGTAAGAACTTCAATAATTTTAGATTACAACATAAGGAATTTGGCTCTTCCTTTTCTCCAATCACCACTATGAAGGATGCCATCATGAGGAAGGCCCACAATTATAAAGTCTTAGGCCCCACTACACCACCTTCCCCTTCTTAAAATTTTGCCTCTCAACAAGTGTCACCTACCCTAGGTGATCATGTATCAATGTAAATATGGGATTCTTCATACAACTAGAAAATTCATGTCCAATGTATACATAATTCTCAACAACAATAACACTCTTGTTTCCAAGATTAGCCATAGGAATAGACAGTGCATGCTCCTGGTAGAATTAAAAAGTTTTACTCTTTCTAAGAAATTTTCTCCCTAATGTAGTCACTGTATCCTCCTCCATATCCATACTCACTTTAAATTTTCTTCATCATTTAATGTCTCTTTTCCTTTACCTTTTTTTATATTTATTTATTTAACACAACAATTCACATTTATCTTTTACTACACGCTTAAAAATGTGAGTGGGCCATTAATACTTACGTTGACCACATGCATATCATCTCCTCCTTAATCCATCTTCATTTGCTTGTATATATCCCTCTACCTCTCAAGTTTGTGTCTAGGCTCTAGATAAATTAACCAAGGGTAATGCTACAACTCGCATTTTGACAATGTGTGCATTAGGGGAGGGTACATACAAACCCCCTCATTATTATCCAACACAATTGACTGCTTGGCTCCTATAAGCATATCATCCAAGTATCCTTGCCCCTTCACAAAGTTAACAGAATTTACTCCTATGCATATCATCCAAGTAACCTTGCCCCTTCACAAAGTCAAAAGTATCTGCATCCATGTTTCCAATCAAAACATTGTAAGAGGCTTACTATTGTAGACCTCTGAGGCTTTAGCAAGAAGAAAATTGCATCACTTGTAGACAAGCTGCTACATTGGAATTTGAATCAAGTCTAATTTTCTTAATATTTTAATGTCTTCTCCCCTCACCCCCTTGAAACGACTCTAATCTCCAAGGGGAACAAGAACCTCCTATGATGTATCTTTATATTTCCAAAATAATCATCGATAGATGAACTGTTAGGAAGTGTCAATCCACCTGCCACATTAATGAAATCTACAATAACGTCTCTAGCCTTGACAAGTATCTATTGTAGTACGCCATCTCAACAAAGCCAACTTACACACAAGAAAAGAAATATATTTAGTATATAGCAAAACAATAGCTAGCATGGTCCAAAATGAAAAATCAAACATTAAAAGACATACACTGAACTATGAACCATGGTACTCACTCTTTGAATGTATGATCACCCCATGGAAGCTCAACCAACTTTTTTGTGGCCTTTGTTGCCTCAATTAGTAGAAGCCAAGTTAACTTTATACCAATGGGCAAAATATTCAAAGCTATCAAAGTTAATTTTTCTAGCGTGGTGTACTAGGACCCAACTTTTATGCAAACACATGTCCATGCCACATATCTCCATATTTTCAATCTTGAATATTAAGGATTTATAAAAAGAAAGAACTTAGTCAAAAAGAAAATCCTCATAGCCAATTCTTGTGTACATTGTATGAAGGCTCATATACTTTTCTAATCACCATATCATATGGCAAGTTCTCCTAATTCATTCTCCTTCAATTCTTCCAATTGCTCCATACATATATTTGCCCGTGATTGCTTGAGCTTATGGCTAAGAGCTTAAGTGATCTCAACTTGAAATTGTATTATGGCCACTTATGAGTCATGTGACAATATCGACTGGCAAAGAATACTTGAATTTCTAATTCAACCATTAGAACACCAACACATGCAAACCTAGAAAATCAAACAAACTATCATTTAGCAAACCAACATATACATTATACATAAGCTTTCCCAAGTAGTATCAAGTAAGTGGATATCAATGTTCATATCCTTTTCTACACTTTTTTCTAATTTGAACAATGAGATTTGTTGAGATATTTGCAATGACACCTACTTCAGTCTGTTTGTAAGGAGCTATGTGGGCTCAGGGCTAGAATCCCATATGCACAGTAGGAGAAGTGCTACCATTCAATTTCCTATAAAGCATTGTACTTGCACTCTTTTTCAATGTAATGAAAGTACTCTTTTCTTTCCAGTAAAGTTTCATTGTCACTGTCCACACACAATATTGTATTTATGAGTCCAAGTCCCAATCTTGGAACCTAATTCACTTGTGTGACAATTATACTTGTCAGTGTCAATGTCTTCATGAGTTCATTCTTCCTATTTCAACCTCCATAGCTTCTATCATAGCCATGTCCTAGATCCAAGTTTTCACATGGTATCAGAGTCCAATCGGGCATGGCCTAGTTTCCTTTTTGCTCTTCTACCTTCTTTTTATCTTTTCCCAGCTCAAGTTAAGTTCATGATCTCATCTTGAGCTCCAATTCTACTTCCATCTCACTTTGACCTTCATTGCAGCCATAGCTTGCAGGACCTTGCCTCCTTGGAGCTTTCATACCTCTCTTTACAGGCCATATCATTAGGAGCTCTCTTCTAGGCATTTTTTCATCTGCTGAAGGCACTTCTCTGTATCACCTCAGAACTTGACATTGCCCTATCTACTACTCAGCATTGTCACTTTTTCAGGCTCTGTCCTGTGTGGCCTCCATAGCCACAGGCAGTACCTAGTCACCTTGGAGGCCCTAGATCTCACACTACAAGCCTTTATTCATCATGATTTCTTCTAGGGGAATCCTCTCTAACTTCAGGAATATCTTCTTGGCACATCACATCTCGACATTGGTGCCGCTTTAGCCTGGCATTGCACAAAAACGAGATTGCTGTCAAAAAAATGGTGCAATCCGATTATGCACTTCCTGCACTCTCCACACGACGCGATGCTGGTAGCCATGATAGGGCTTTGGTAGCCTATCACCTAAGCTTCCTGGCCATATAAAAAGATATTCAAATAATTCAATCTACAATGCACACAAAAGAGAAAATCGGGCCTGGGTCAAAAACCCTAATCCGGACTCCATAGCCAAAGCTCCAAACTTCATCCTTTTTCTCGAGCTCACTAAAGCCCTTGCCACTCAAGTCTACTGCCTAACCAAAACAACAAATCAGTAAGGAGGGGAGATCTTGTAGACTTGAAAGATTTGGAGCAAGCAACAAGACATTTAAGCTCAACATCAAGTTGAAGCATAGTAACCATAGTGTTTTCACACTAACATTGTTTGTGTCTTTTGACACATTAAATTTCAACTCCATTTCTGAAAAGTTTCAAAGTTTCAAGATCGATTCTCAATGGAAATTATGAAGACTTAGGTTTGAAAGATCTTGAAGGATTTTGAAGGTTTGAAGATTCAAGGAAGAAGCTACAAATATAGTGTTCATTGACACTCACCTAGTGTTTCTTGGCACTTGTGCTCAACTCTTCTGCTACTGAAATTTGAGAATTTTAGTGCTGATTTGTTGTTGCTCTAGCCATCTAACATGGGAAGAGACTATCCAACTACTTGCTTCAAAGGAGTTGGGTTTCACACCTGGCAGACCCGCATCAAATCATCTTGATAAAGAAGGGCCTCTAGGCCATTACTACTAGAAAAGAAAAGAAGTCTCGTGATGCGGATCTTATAGCCACTTGGCAAAAGAATGATGATAAGGCTCAAGCCATTATCAAAATAGATCTAGACGACAGCTATATCCACCATGTGGATAAGTGTGATATTTCATAGGACACATGGAAGAGACTTGACACCTTGTTTGGTGCATAATCTAAATCATCAAAGTATGGTCTCTTGATTGAATTTTTTAGGCTTGAAATGAAGTCCAGCACATCACTTGCCACACATCTAAATTACATGGAAGGACTTTTAACCCAACTTGTAGGAATAAACATTAAAATGGAAGAAGATGTTTGCATTGGTGTTCTACTTAAAAGTTTGCCTTTTGAATATAATAATGTATCAACAACTCTAATCAATATGCCAAACCCTAGGCTTGTTGATATCTAGGTATCACTGTTAGAGGAGGAAAAGAAGCTAAAAACTAAGGAAAAACCAAGCACCTCTAGAGATGAACATGCATTATATGTTGGCAACAGGTACAAAGGCAAGAAGGATGAGCTTTTCAATGACTTTTGCAAAAGGACCGAACACACCGAGAAGTTCTACCACGCCAGAAGGAGGTCCCAAAAGGCCTATATAGTTGTAATTAAAAAAGAAGAAGAAAATGGAGCAAAAGAAGAAGAAGAAGAAGAAGAAGACCACCAAGAGAAGGAAAAACCTCTTCAGTCCTTCTATTTGGATAGACTTTTTTAGCCTTGTATTTCCTAGCCCTAATGCTTCAGACATAAACTTGTAAACTCCCCATGTAGCCTTGTACTGCAGCCTCTATAGACTTTGTGGGGCCCTTGCTACAACCTCTAGATGTCCATCATGTTTGTGGTACCCACACTTAGCCTTTCTACGACAGCCTCTAGAGTTTTGCCATGTTTATGGTGTGCCCACACTTTGCAGGAGTTGCTCTCACTAAAGCCTCTACACACTTTGTACTTCTGGTTGTGATTGATGAGGGGTGTTGAGATATTTGCAATCATACCTACTTCAATCTCTTTGTAAGGAGGTGTGTGGGCTCAATGCTAGAATCCCATATGCACAATCGGAGAAGTGCTACCATTCAATTTCCTATAAAGCATTTGTACTTGCACTCTTTTTCAATGTAATGAAAGTAATATTTTCTTTCCAGTAAAGTGTCCTTGTCGCTGTCCACACACAAGATTGTGTTTATGAGTCTAAGTCTCAATCTTGGAACATAATTCACTTGTATGACAATTTCACTTTTCAGTGTCAATGTCTTCATGAGTTCATTCGTCCTATTTCAACCTCCATAGCTTCTATCATAGCCATGTCCTAGATCCAAGTTTTCACAACATTTTGATTCTTATCTTGTATCTCATTTATATAATCTTCATGGTTGGCATAATAAATGTTAGCCACCTTTATTAACTCATCACAAAGGTTGAGATATACTAAAAAAAAGATAAATTGAGCATTTGTATTTAAATTGCATGAAACATTTTACTCATGTATTCATTGTTGAGATCAATTAAAAAGAATATTAAAAAACTATAAAGCTTATTGATTAAGTGTTTGGGGGTTGTGACTGGGTGGGTTGGGGCAAGGGGGGGGAGGGCTCACTCATAAATATGTATATGTATCACATGGATTCTACATAAGGGGTTTCGCAAATACTATTTTTGCACATTTTTTACATGTAGAAGGGTATTATACAAAGGGATTATTTACAAATTGAATAAAAAAAGGGTTGTGTTTCATGAAGGGAAAATTGATAGGTAAGTATATTTATAAATATTCCTTGAATGCTTATGATATAGATGACATATATAGACAAACTTTCGAGTTGATTCACACATTGGATCATGGAGAGGTGCGATCTTACTGACCCTTCTAGAATCAATGACAATGCAAAGAAACCTATAACACTTGGACCTTATTAAGGCAAAGCTTTCCTCTATCGTAATAGTTGACCAAGTCATCGTACTATGATTTCTGTCCCAAATGTAGAAAGTTGATAAGAACTGAAACTCGTCTATACTCCCCTAATCTAACTCTCAAAGTCATCATTTACCTCTTGTTGAAATGCATGGATCTAGAGCATGGCTATGGCGGATGGAACACAAAGACAATGTTCATGTTGACATAGATTAGATAGACCAACTGTTACTCAAGTGAATTAGGTTCCAAGACGGAAGCTTGGACTCATCAACACAATCTTGAGTATGACATTGAATATGATTGTAAGGATAAAGTATAGTTGTATTCCATCATTGAATGATAAGAAGGTACATCACTTTATAGGCTCATGATGGTTCCCTTTTTCTCCACTGTGCTTATGGGATTCAAACATCCTATATTTCAGGCATCCTCTCGAGTTGAGTCTTGCCCTATTTCTTCATACAAAGAGGTTGTCACATGGGTGTGATTGCATAAATCTCAACACCCCTCCTCAATCACAACCATGAAAAACCCACTAAGTGTACAGAGGTTATCATGAGTAGAACCTTGCTAAGTGTGGGTATGCCACAAACATTGTAAACACTAGAGGTTGTCACAAAAAAATGTAAGAAGCTGAGAATAAGGAATTAGTGTAAGAAATTTTGATAATATGCCATGTCACACTGACATTGGTATATAAGGAGATAAGTTGTAATTTTTCATATCTTTTGACATATCAATACAATTACAATCTTTCTCTCCCTTCTTGCTCCAAGCTTCCATGGCTTCTACATCTTTCCTGTATTTCTCTCTCCAATTCTAGTCTTTCTCTCTCCTCGTCACTCTATTTCTCTCTCTTCCTGCAGTCTTTCTCTCTCCTCTGCAGCCTTTCTCTCTCCTCTTTCTCTCTCCCTAGTTCTCTCTCTGACAAAAAAGCTAAATGTGGATACCAAAAAACATGGCTAACATCTAGGGGCTATTACAAGGCCTCACTAAGTGTGTAGGGGCTATTATGAATAGGCTTACATGAGGAGTTTTACAAGGCATATGTCAGGAGCATTAATGGAAAGTACATATAATAAATTTTTTTAGTGAAAAGTAGAGTCAAGGACTGACAGGCCCTTGTGGTTTTCTTCATTAGATATGTCATGGTAAGTATAATAGATCTTCTTTTCTTTGTCTTCTTCTTTGATTTAGTCCATTTTGCTTTCTTTGATGCTCTTTTTGTCTTCATGGTCTTCTTTTTCTTGGTCTTCTTCTTTATGATCTGTCTGGTCTTCTTCTTCATTATGGTCTTTCTGGTCTTCTTCTTTCTTGACTTTGCTTACATTAGTCTTCATGTCCATGTCCCCCTCAAGCAAAGAGGTCACAATCTTTGGTTTTTGTATAATGGCTAGAGTGTCTTCAAAGTTTTCAAATAATTTCATCAATTGCACTTTAAAACAAGTAAATTCATCCATCCCTGCAAATGGAATAAACAAGTCTTCTATGTAGTTGAAATGAGCAGCAAGAGTAATGCTACTCTTCATGATGAGAAACATCCACTTAAAGATCTTCATGTTTGGAATTATTATGACCAAGAATCAACTTCAAATCTATGAATAATTAGTGACCAAATTGATCTTCAATGTGTCAAAAGACACAAGTGAAGGTAGTATGAAAAACACACTATGTAATATCAAGAGATACTATTCTTGATGAGTCTTGTTGATGCTGATCTTCTTGTTGAATCTTTTTTATGATAATGGCTTTACTAGGAATAGAATGCTGTAGCAGTTTTGGAGTGGCAGTGACTTGGTTGAGCTAGGAAAGTGAGAGTATGCAGAGTTTAATGAGCTTTGAAGGTCAATGACTATGGTGGATTAGGGTTGTAGGAACAGGGCGACTGGTTTTTTTTCTAATTGTAGCAGCTATAGTGAAGAATTAGGGATGAAATTTTGGTAGGAGAAAGCTCATGTGGTGGGCTTCAAATTCCCTATAGGCAGAAGGAAGATCACAGCATGCAAGTGCAGATCCAACTGTATGACAGCACACATGAGCAAACATGATAGCGAGTTCCAATTTCTGCAATGATGGAGCTGTAGACCACTAATGTCTAGGTTTAAAGTTCCAGTAGGAAGTGCCCTGAGCTAAGGAAGATATCTCTAGAAGGAATCACTGAAAGATATGGCTTGGTTTGAGAGATATGAAAGCTCCAAGTAGGGTAGACGGGGTGGATATGGTTGCAAAGAAAGGTCAAGTGAAGATAGAGGTGGAGGACGAGACCTTTACCTAGACTTGAGCTAGACTTGAGCTAAGCAATGATGAAGAGGATCTGGAAGAGTAGAGAAGGAAGCTAAGATGAGCTAGGCCATGCCCGATTGGGTTCTGATACCATGATGAAATGCATGGATCTAGAACATGGCTATGGTATATGGAACAAAAAGACAATGTTCATGTTGACATGGATTAGATAGACCAACTGTTACTCAAGTGAATTAGGTTCCGAGATGGAAGCTTGGACTCATAAACACAATCTTGAGTATGACACTGACTATGAGTGAAAGGACAAAGTACAGTTGTATTCCATCATTGAATGATAAGAAGGTACATCACTTTATAGGCTCATGATGGTTCCCTTTTTCTCCACTGTGCTTATGGGATTCAGACATCCTATATTTTAGGCATCCTCTCTAGTTGAGTCTTTCCCTATTGCTCCATACAAAGAGGCTGTCACATGGGTGTGATTGCATAAATCTCAACACCTCTCACAATATGGAATCCCATCTTTCTTTAATATTACAATTTCAATCGTCACTTGCATGTACATACCAACAAATGAATGCACCCTTCTTAAGCACATAGCCCTCCTTCAGAAAAGCTAATTTTCAAGCATGCAATTCATCCTTAGATAACTCACAAATTAAAGAAATGAGCAAGGATATTATTCCAACAGAGAAATGTTAATGCAAACCTCAAAGTTATCTAAACATGAGCATATGATATCAATCTACAAAGTGATATGGTGGGGCAATGAAGATAGCTCAATATTTAAATCTTCTTCATAATGTCTCCACCTTCATCCACTTACAACTTTGCATTACTATTCTCAACATTGAAGGATCCAATCTCAAGCTAAAACACATAAGTTACTATTTGCATATTTGCTTCTAGTGGAGCACTATCATTGTCTTAAGCCTCCTCTTGAGCCCCATATGCAATATGGTGACTCTCAACTTCATGTATTTGATTATGCATATCACTATGCCTGCACCATACTTACTTGGCCAATTATATTATTAAATAAATCTAATTTCCTTCCCTCTCTGCTAAATTGTGTTTATTTTACCTTTTTAGATGGTTTTTCTCACAATAAAACTATTTTGGTTGTTGTAAGGAAAGCTATGAACCATAAAACAATAGATAACATTTTTCACCTAAGATGAGGTTGGGCCCCCTCTCTTCATTAACATCTAGCTAATTATATATTAGCAATGCAAAGTACTTGTAGGAAGAACAAGCACAAAACAACACATCAATTTTTCAACATCAAAAGTATGTCATAATAGATTGAGAAAATTATTACATGTATTCTCTCTCTATCTCTCTCCCCCACTCTCTCTTCCCCTCCCATATTTACTCTCTCTTTCTTTCTCTCATCTTTCCCCCACTTTATATATATATATCTCTCTCTCTGTCTCTCTAGCACCTTGAAGGAAAACGCTTTGCTAACCGAGACCAACTTGCTTTAGGAGGGACCCATTGGAGATCTCACCCTCCCCCTTCCCTCTTTGGATTAGCTTTAGTTGTCTAATTACCTACCATGCTTATGTTTCAATACATAAAGGCAACTTCCTTAATTAACCTTTTAGCTCACTTAGTTCTTTCATGTAATTTATATCACAATACTCAAATAGGATAAAATAGTCCTTTGTCAATAAGTTCCAAACCATTTCTTTATTCATTTTCTTGTTATAGTTCCTTCTCCCTCCATACAAGAGTATTACAATTTTTCCTTTCCACCCATATAGAAAATAACAACTTAACTTTTATCAAGGCTTTCTAGGAATACTATCCTAGGTCACATAAGGGGTTTAAAGTGCATAAGGAATTTGCTAGCCATAACTCATCTAGCACCCTTACCACCACCTACCTAACATCCTCTTATAGAGCAAGCACTCACGATTGGGACCAATCCAAGCTCTCCAAAGGGATAAAATTAACTCCCTTGGTGTAGGGTTCTGCAAGTAGCCTTAAGGGAGGTCTACTGGTGCAATCCTTCCTTTTAATCTTTTAAGAATACACACATCCAAGACAAGTAGTGTATCATCGTCAACTAGAAAAACATTCCTTTTCTATAATATCAACCAAACAATCACTTTGAATATTCCATA